>NC_060142.1:313336136-313638155 GCF_021461385.2 Schistocerca piceifrons | reverse complement strand
TCCATGGTAACTTTTATGTTGGCATGGAAGCTGTTCAAGTGTTTAAGGAAGTCGCCGACCTGTTCCTCACCACGGCTCTACACAACAAAGGCATCATCGGTTCCTCACCATGGCTCTACACAACAAAGGCATCATCGACGTATCTGTACCACAACTTAGGTCGAGCACGTCCAGTGCCTGTGCTTCGAAATGTTCTATGAAGAAGCTGGCCACCACTGGACTAAGAGAACTACCCACGGTGACGCTCGTGGAAGCTGCCATTCCACGTGAAATAGCTCGTGGTGAGACGTGCATGAAAGAGCTTTGTGATGTCTTGCGGGAAAATGGAATCGATGTACTCCAGAGAGTCACTGAGCGGCACTTTGCTAAACAAAGAAACAACATCGTAGCTGACCAGTATGTCGTTTGGTCCATGTTTCAGTTTCTTCAGTTTCTCAGTGAAATGCCTGAGTCCTTTATGTACGTGTCAGTCTACAGATAAGCCGATGATGCCTTTGTTGTGTAGAGCCATGGTGAGGAGCAGGTCGGCGACTTCTTAAATCACTTCAACGTCTTCCACGCCAAGATAAAGCTTACTATGGAAGTAGAAAACGACAAACAGCTACCCTTTCTAGATGTGCTGGTCACAAGGGATAGTGAAAAGACACAGTACGTATCGAAAACCGACACATACCGACCGATACCTGCGCAAACTGTAAATCACCAGTCCGAGCCAGAAACGAGGCATGATTCATACGCTCGTAACGCGAGCAAGACGACTGTGTGAACTGCAGCACCTCAGACGCGAGATGCAACACCTGGAAAGCGTTCTGAGGAGCAATGGATACTCCACCAGTTATGTAAGAAGTGTAACAGTCGGCGAAGCGACACATCGGGGACGGCCTCTCTGCCACGTACTCCCAGAATGATGGCGGGTATGGGCCGTATATTGCGCAAACCGACAAAGAATGTCAAAGAGTGTCTCAGATTGGCAAGGGGAAAAGGGACCTACTTGCAATGTCGGGAATATACCGCATACCACGCACATGCGGAAAACTTTATGTTGGAATGAACAAACGATCAATCAACACCAAAATCACAGCACATATGCGGCATTGCAGGTTGAGACACGTGGAGAAATCGGCCGTGGGGCACGCGCTGTATGAGACCGACTAAATAGTAAAATTCGCCGACACGGAAATTCCGGAAGGCTATCACACTCGCCTGTTCAGAGAAGCTATAGAAATACACAAACATGAGAATGGCTTCAACAAGAAAGAAGGAAGTCTCAAGGTGAACGGATCCTGGATTGCCGTGCTGCAGCGAAAGTCCGTTTCAGGTAGCAAGAGGAAAACCGCACCGAAATGACCACGGTGGACGTTGGCTCGTCAGGTGCATATAATCAACGGTCGCGAACTCGACTCCATTCCACCACCAGCAATGGTGGGCGCTTTGACAATGCCAGCCAGCCACTCATGCTGGCGAAACGACAGAAAAATCATAAAACACACGTCGTCCGAAGAAACCGTCACAAAAGCCAACAGTTTGTCAACAAGTGGCCGCGAAAGCTTTAACAATTTTGACATTTGTCATACACCACATTAGGCCTGGTAATGTTTTGTGGTTTTGGTGTTTCCATATTTTTGGCTGTCTCCTCTATGTCCAGGTTTGTTAAAGTATCTGCAATATTTCCATTGGCATGGATGGACCGATCGTCCATGAATATAAAACCAGTAAGAACGCGATGGGAACAAAAAAATAACACCGTGGCAGGTTTTATATTAACTAAAAATTGCAATGAGACGACTAGTTTATGTCTGGGCTGGTACGCCGTTGAAACCTTTGATTGTGGTGACGTTGTGTTTGCAGAAATGCTTTATCTCTTGCTGTGGGCTCGGCGCTCCGCCTGAAAAGCCACAACGTGTTTTCTCGGCAAGATAAGATGAGGTAGTGGGTAGGTGACGCAAAGGTGACGTTGGAATTCGGAAATCTCAACTTCCTCCTGGAACTGGTTGCCTGTAACTTTTGCCAAATGCCGATTTAATGTAGAGGGGGGTTCTCTCGGACTGATAAACTGCGGAATTTCTATTCAGCAACGTGTACTCACATATTTTTAATATGTTATTTTGTTTCCACATAATGTGCGAGGGTAACGCCTATGAAATTTTATTTCACTGACAGAAGCACTAACAGATGCTCTTTACCATGATCCGAGCAACATCATCAACATTACTCAAGACGCTAAAACTAGCGTTAACGTGTAATAAATCTCATCACAGAAATGAAATGACATGTTTGCATAGTACCAACGTAAGTCGCATGCAAGTCATGAGCGTGGTGCAAAACTTGTCTTGAGCAGTGTGGATATTTTTACACAGGTCAGAGCATTAATATTGTCACTAACTTACAGGAGTAAAAAAATCATGTTGTTGGAAGTTCCAGGATTTTCACCTTAGATCTGGCGCTTCACCTCAAAAATTCTGCGCGCTAGACGGCTACTGAATGGTTAGTAATAGGATAGAGCCGGGCCTGCAGTCTAGTACATTCTCAACCACTGTTCAGAAGTGTACACAAAAGGGATACCCGAAATTTATCACGAATACTGACAGAGATCCAGGCACGAAAACTTACAGTGAGAGGGAGAGCAGTACGCTGAGCAGTGGCCCTCCTCATCCGAATCAAATGATGCCTACGGACCGAGAATGAGATGGCGGTCGGTCGGTACCGTTCTGCCTTCAAGGCCTGTTCCGACAGAATTAGTATATTGACAGTGTTTTTCTCTGAAATGTGTCTGGTTGGTAGGCCATTACTCTAGTAACCGTTACTAATTTTAGTACAGCTCCTGTTACTAATATATCTGAATTATTTGATGCATGTGGTCATATATATAAGTACTTATTTCATTCAGCATGTGTTGCAGCTAATAACAGCATTTTTTGGGGCTATAGTGGACTACAACATGTATGTGTAAAGTATAGCAATAAAGGTTCATCACATCATTTATTTTAAAATGAAGGAAGTAACTGAGGAGCGTTTTTTCAAAACCCGATATACAAAAAAATTTCAAAATTGAGTTAGTCGCGGTAATGACATCATGTTGATCTTTTACGTCAGCCTCTGAACCAAGTTTTAGCAAAAGTCGACTACTGCTGCATGTATGGAGACTCCATATCACAAGGTTTTAGCAAACTACGATGTATGCATTCTTATAGTTACAGCAAAAGTCGACAAATACCGTATAATTACTCTCCAGTGTCTCATCTCTCTTTCCACAGCAAACTGTTAAGAATAATGGAGTATACTGGTTGCTTTAAGCGATGTTACTCATTGTTGTAACAATGTTTACCGGCGGGAATAGTTTACAACCTGACTTCATTCTCGTCGTAATACCTGAAGCTTCCTTTTAGTCAGGTATTCACGTGATGCTTACACGCACATGTACAAAGAAGTATTGCAAGCGGAAGGAGAATGGGTGATGATTCTCGTGGCTCCGAAAACGGTATATAGGTTAAAGAATGTTCCGATGGGAGAAAATCCCGATTTACGAAGAGCTTACATCGACCTAAAACTCAAATCAAAACGCGTAAAAAGGAACATTTCATTAAACGCAATCATAGACCTTATGTTTTGCCTTTAAAGTCTGAAGGGATGAAAGAATGCAAAGCTGTTAAACTCTACTATGAATATATTTCCCACTTTCATAAGCCTGTGTCATCATTAAATAAAATAGATCGAGATAAGTTTCTGTTAAAATTTCCCAATATTTCTTCTCCTCAGCGCAGAGTAATGGACACCTACAGGACAAAAAGGAAGAAAACAATGACAGTGATATATACCATTAGGAAAAGTATTGGTAAAGTAGTCTCTGTGCTGCCACTTACGAAGGAGTATCTGACATGTCAAATGAAAGTAGAGGAGGCAACAGAACAGGAAAGGATCATAAGAAGGTAACTATTGCCGTTAAGAATAATATAAAAATATATATAAATGTAGAGAGACCTACCACGGAAGGGGGAAGTCTACTAGAGGTTATTTGCCTCCAGGTATGACAGTCGACAAAATGTTCAGGAGATTCTGTGAAGAAAGAAGAAATTTAGGACTGAAATGAAATAATGGCCCTTACACAACTACAAGCACATATTTTACTAACATTCCAATCTCTCATTCAGGACACCTAATACTGGTACCTGCTCCAGGTGTAAGGTTTGTTTAATGGAAATAAAAGCAGAAACACATATGCAGAAGAAGAATGAACTGCGAACTTGACACAGATTACGTAAAATTCGTGCAAAGAGGTTTTATGATACAATGAAGGAATACAGTCCCACTGTCATAAAGACTCGTTTTGACATGCAACAAAACCAACCTATTCCTAAACTCTCAGTCAGTGAAATTTTCTGTGCTAGGCAATTATAGTTGTACAATCTGTGCATCATGTTCCACACTAACGAGCAAAAAAGGAAAGCATCGTTCTTTACACCGAGCTGGAGAATCTTCCAGAGGATTCAGTCAAGTTGCTTCAGCTTTGTTGGACTTCCTTTCTGACTTGAATAAAAAACAAACAAATGATGGCACCAATACTATACATCTATTCTCTGATTCTTGCAGCAGCAAAAATAGAAACAGTTGTGTGATGGCGATGGTTACAGCGTTCCTTGAAAAGAGCACAAAATTCAATAACATTCGCCACTTCTTTCCGGTTCGTGGCCATAGCTACTTGCCTCCAGACCAAACGATACGTGAATGCCATCCTCCGATCGATAATGCAACCATATCGGCACCATATTGGCGACGCATTCGTCTTCATGGACGACAATTCACGTCCCCATCGTGCACATCTTGTGGATGACTTCCTTCAGGATAACGATATCGCTCGACTAGAGTGGCCAGCATGTTCTCTAGATATGAACCCTATCCAACATACCTGGGATAGATTGAAAAGGACGACGTGACCCACCAACCACCCTGAGGTTTCTATGCCGAATCGCCGTTGGGAATGGGACAATGTGGAGCAACAGTGCCTTGATGAACTTGTGGATAGTATGCCACGACGAATACAAGCATGTATCAATGGAAGAGAACGTGCTACTGGGTATTAAAGGTATCGGTGTGTACAGCAATCTGGACCACCACCTCTAAAGCTCTCGCTGTATGGTGGTACAATATGCAGTGTGTGGTTTCCATGAGCAATGAAAAGGGCGGAAATAAAGTTTTACGTTGATCTCTGTTCCAATTTTCTGTACACGTTCCGGAACTCTTGGACTGAGATGATGCCAAACTTTTTTTGACGTGTGTATTTTGAGATTCCAGATGATGCAAAGGAGTTTTACAAAGATGTTCTAGACAAATAATATATAGACATAAGAGGGAAAACCAATGTTATTGTAACACGTAATGGTTTTTGTAATATTCATTTCATACTTCATGTAGTACTGATAATAATGATATAAGCTAAACAACTATGTTAAAATAATTATCACTGATACTACTGTATTATGTCACTGTATTTCTATTATTATTATTATTATTATTTGTATTCTCAATAAAGTCAAAAACTAAAAATTTAAAAGATGCTATACAAAATAACATATGCAAAAATATGCGTTTCAAAGCAATACAGGCAAACATTTATCGACTTTTAAAAAAAGTAAAAAATTGCACTTAATCTACCATCTTAAAAATTAAAATTTAATATATTTTCATACAACATACTAATGTCAGTGTGATCTAGTACTCATGTAAAAATTCAAATGCTCAAACATATCTATCAATATGAAAATAGAAAAACTCATTTTATGAAAAACTGTGTTGCATCTGTCGAGTTCTGAAAAAACGCTCCCCAATCAGAAACAACAGGCAGCACTAACAGTTCAAATGACACTTTATATCTCTTTTATAAAATATGTATTGCACAGTCAGTACATTACAGAAGTTGTTGAAATTATATTAAAGATGATTGAAAATTAAACTTTATTGTATAGTGTTTACTTATCAGCCTTTGATTTTAACAGTGCACTAACTTTTATTAATAACACTTTATTTAAAGAAATATAATGAAATTATGATGTTCACAAAGCAATTTCTATACAGATAAAAGCTACTTATATTAGGACTGACATACCACAATTGAAACCCTCTTTTTTCCACATTTGAAAAGAACAATCTCCTTTTTCCAAAAATACTTTGTTTGAAAAATTATTGTTGATAAAATGTTTCGTATTCTACAATATTTTAATGTAAAACTGAAAATGAGGCAATAGCTGAGGACGAGCTGGGTGCCGGGGTTGCTGTGCGGTGCCAATAAAACAGCCAGAAATCCCAAACAGTTTTAAGCCGCAGCGTGGCCGAGGCATCAGAGACTTCCTGTGCGTTGTCGCCCTGCAATGCTGACAGACCTCATTGCCTCTGTCAGCTGCGACTCCGGGTGTGAGCGGTCCCGGCTAGCTGTGGCCGCATGTGTTGTAGCTTTGCTCACACACCCTGTGCTGTGCACCAGGTGGCAGGTGGGTGATGTAACGGCAGTGACCCACTGCCCGATGTTGATGACCGGTAAGCTGCTTCCCAGGGCCGGTGCTGGACCGATGTGCTGGCGGCTCCAGAGGAATCGTTAGCGCTAGGATTTCACCCGGAACACGTCCCGCCCACTCACCGCCGGTTTTCCCGGTCTTTGTTCGGCGTCTGGGCATCGTTTCAGTTGACCCACGTGGCTTACCGCGTTCGGCTGCACTTGGAGTGAATGTTACGTTAATATCTTGCTAGGTCTTAAATTTTGCCAGATAGTTAAGACACGTTACAAAAATCGTGCACAATTGGCCTCAGCTGTGCCAGTTACTTCCACAGCAAACATAACAGAAAACAATCTAGCACTGAATTCTTAAATACGAGAACTCAGTATCCAGATGCATAGCCTATGAAGAAACATACTTCTATGTGAGGAAAAGCACCCAAAGCTAAAACAGGATAAACCTACCCTCAAAGAATAATTTGTTTGGAGAAAGAGGAACCACAGTATACTTGACACTTAAGTTTCAGAACTCAGACAGTATATGTGAAACAAGCACCAATGTTCATTATACTTCTAGAGGGCATCAAAATTACTTTGTTGTTGCTAGATCGATCCAAGCTGATTTTGCGTGCTATTCACTGAATAGTCTTGAGGAAAAATTTTAGGGGTGAAAGAAGAACTAGCACAGCATGAAGGACGTTTTACAGCCGTGAAACACCGCAGCATATATTCCTCCATAACTGCTCTGTGACAAACATAAACATCACATTATTATTTTTAAAAAATGATTTGAATGACATTTACGAAATTAATAAATCTTTTGGTTAAAAACAGACAGGACAAAGAATAACGACACATTATTTTCCTGAGACGTTTGCAACAGCATATAGGTCACTAATCACACAGAAACAGCCACAATTCTTTGTAACCTCGTTTATAATGCGCAGGTATGGCGTTGGAAGAATTTACAAGTTAAAATTCACCCATAACCAATGCAGATACTAACGAAATATGTCATACATGCAAATATCTTACTGCTTTCACTAGGCATTTCTTCTTTATGACATTCTTATATTCTTTAATTTTCGCGAGCTACTATGAGGGCCTACATAAACAAAACAACCTTCACTTATTTCTATATAACGGTGAGTTTAGACAACAGAGTTATTCGAGTGCATCCGTGGCTTTACTACCGACATGACAGATTCAAGACCATTGTTTTCGCATTGTATGTTTGCTCTGCTGTTTCCCTCAAATAAACATATTATAATAAGTGAATTATTTAATGAAAATTTCTCCTTATTGCCCTTAAATAACATCACGTTATTTTTTGTTTTCTATTGCTGGCGCTGGTTTCAATTCTCTATAAATATTTTTATTTCTTTAATAATGCAGATTCATATTACATTACTGACCAGAAAAGCTTAAATTTCTTATCGTTACTGAATTTCATCACAGTATAACACGTGTTGGACTGTGACGATAACAACTTTGTTGTAGCTTCCAGTTTGCGGAACTGGCGGCTGTTTAGGGGAGGCCCTTACACCATGGATAGGTGTGGAGGGGGGTGAATGGGCGGGACTTGTTCCGGGTGAAATCCTAGCGCTAAGGGCACGTCGGCTCCAGGTTCTACGGTTTCACGTCAGACTGCCCTAACGTCGAGACAAACTGTGGTCCATGAGCGAAGTTCCAGATGGCGCTCAAGCATCACAACCTCGTGGTGATAGAGCTGCAATACTAGCATTTTGGGGAAAATGGCTAGGCAACCCAGTTCTAAGCAAAGAAGGGAAGGCAGAAAGGTGGAAGGAGTATATTGAGGGTTTATACAAGGACGATGTACTTGAGGACAATATTATGGAAATGGAAGAGGATGTAGATGAAGACGAAATGGGAGATAAGATACTGCGTGAAGAGTTTGACAGAGCACTGAAAGACCTGAGTCGAAACAAGGCCCCGGGAGTAGACAACATTCCATTAGAACTACTGATGGCCTTGGGAGAGCCAGTCCTGACAAAACTCTACCATCTGGTGAGCAAGATGTACGAGACAGGCGAAATACCCTCAGACTTCAAGAAGAATATAATAATTCCAATCCCAAAGAAAGCAGGTGTTGACAGATGTGAAAATTACCGAACTATCAGTTTAATAAGTCACAGCTGCAAAATACTAACGCGAATTCTTTACAGACGAATGGAAAAACTGGTAGAAGCGGACCTCGGGGAAGATCAGTTTGGATTCCGTAGAAATATTGGAACACGTGAGGCAATACTAACCTTACGACTTATCTTAGAAGAAAGATTAAGAAAAGGCAAACCTACGTTTCTAGCATTTGTAGACTTAGAGAAAGCTTTTGACAATGTTAACTGGAATACTCTCTTTCAAATTCTGAAGGTGGCAGGGGTAAAATACAGGGAGCGAAAGGCTATTTACAATTTGTACAGAAACCAGATGGCAGATATAAGAGTCGAGGGGCATGAAAGGGAAGCAGTGGTTGGGAAAGGAGTGAGACAGGGTTGTAGCCTGTCCCAGATGTTATTCAATCTGTATATTGAGCAAGCAGTAAAGGAAACAAAAGAAAAATTCGGAGTAGGTATTAAAATTCATGGAGAAGAAGTAACAACTTTGAGGTTCGCCGATAACATTGTAATTCTGTCAGAGACAGCAAAGGACTTGGAAGAGCAGTTGAACGGAATGGACAGTGTCTTGAAAGGAGGATATAAGATGAACATCAACAAAAGCAAAACGAGGACAATGGAATGTAGTCAAATTAAATCGGGTGATCGTGAGGGAATTAGATTAGGAAATGAGACACTTAAAGTAGTAAAGGAGTTTTGCTATTTAGGGAGTAAAATAACTGATGATGGTCGAAGTAGAGAGGATATAAAATGTAGACTGGCAATGGCAAGGAAATCGTTTCTGAAGAAGAGAAATTTGTTAACATCGAGTATAGATTTAAGTGTCAGGAAGTCGTTTCTGAAAGTATTTGTATGGAGTGTGGCCACGTATGGAAGTGAAACATGGACGATAACTAGTTTGGACAAGAAGAGAATAGAAGATTTCGAAATGTGGTGCTACAGAAGAATGCTGAAAATAAGGTGGATAGATCACGTAACTAATGAGGAGGTATTGAATAGGATTGGGAAGAAGAGACGTTTGTAGCACAACTTGACTAGAAGAAGGGATCGGTTGGTAGGACATGTTTTGAGGCATCAAGGGATCACAAATTTAGTATTGGAGGGCAGCGTGGAGGGTAAAAATCGTAGAGGGAGACCAAGAGATGAATACACTAAGCAGATTCAGAAGGATGTAGGTTGCAGTAAGTACTGGGAGATGAAGAAGCTTGCACAGGACAGAGTAGCATGGAGAGCTGCATCAAACCAGTCTCAGGACTGAAGACCACAACAACAACATCTTTACGCTTCAGAGGTGCACTTGCTTTGGTTTTGCTGTGCCTCTCAGCACGTATGCTAAACATTTCAGCCAGCGTAGAATGGCTTCCACCCTCTTCCGCTTAAATACTGCTGAGTCAACGGTTTCCACATGTTGCCAGGCCAAATCGTCTGGCATCAGTGTGACGGCAGTGTTATATTTTGTAAGCCGTAACACACATTAGTCTGTGGCTGGCACTACTGCCAACCACTACCTACTCAGCACGTTTTTGATCAGAGATGGTCGAAGTGCTGCATTACCCTCCTCTTTAACAAGACCTGCTCCCTTCGACCACCTTAAACTATACCACCCATATGCAAACGAGGGTAACAAGTTCCCTTGCGCTTGTCACAGTTGGCTGTAATTTGTTCTATGCTCAAGACTGCTCTTTCTACTACGTTTAGATATGCACTACTTATTCTAAGTCCCATTAGTTCCTTGTTAGATTAACTTACAGTTATAGTTCCTGCTACAGCCTTTTAGGCTCTGGGATACCAGCCCATCAGGATTTGAAGAGTAGCTGCATGCGAACATCCTCTTGTGTTTCACTTCTTGTACAAGGACGAAATGTAGTAGCAGAGTAAGTGCCGCTGTAGTACCTGGTATGACAATGGTCGAAATTGTTTCTCTCTGGAACTGTTTTCCCTGTAACTGCTCAACATGCTGCATCCATGTCTCTGTGGGGATTCACCCCTACTGCTCGTTAACGAGTTGGTCAATGAACTGAATTATCTCACGTCCTATTGTTTGGCTCAACGTAGACTGATTTGCGGCTGATAATACTTCCATAGGTTCCTCTGGCCGGTACAACCGAGGCTGTGGAATGGTCAGATGGGTTACCCCAGTAATTGTGATAGGCAGAAATAAAGTAGCTTCCATTACTTCGCGTGATGCCTCATTTATTAGCAGTCGACTTCTGTCTAACTCTAGTCTTTTTACTGCCGCAGCAACTGGCTACTACTACTACTTTATCAAAGATAGAAAACAACCAATGTACCTCAACATGCTGGAAGTATAACCCAGGCCTAAACATCTCTTTCTTGCAGTCCTTTTCCGTCTTCTGATCTAGCCGTAAGAGTTCTGACCTCCCACTGACTTGAAAGAGATTTTCACTCTGCAGCAGAGTGTGCGCTGATATGAAACTTCCTGCAGATTACAATTGTGTGCCGGACTTTTTCCTAGGCAAACGTCCCGAGTTCGAGTCTCGGTCCGGCACACAGTTTTAATCTGCCAGGAAGTTTCCTCTCACTAACCTGTTTGAAAACAGTAACTTTACACCTGTAACACTTCTGTAACTCCACGTCTTCCACTTCTGCATGGCCACTCTTGCAGCAATTAGAAGCAACAACTGCACCCTTATCCTGATAAACTTCTTGAGCATTCCCCACTTGATAGGATTCATGTGGGCTATGTGACACTGGTACCGTGCCTGCTTCCCTGCTATTGGAGAGGAAACCAATATGTACAACTTCGCTCCACAGGTCCTTACTTAAGTTAAAATAGAAAGACAAGTTTTTATCGTTGGGTTGCAAGACCAACTTCAGTTTGACTGGTAGATCTTTCTGCAGTTTCCGTAGCCACTACAGGTACTGATCTGGTGACAACAAGTTTATTCCCAGTCATCAACGCATAGCCAGTTGCATAGCTTCCCGAAATTTCGATTCCCCTCTGTGTGCTTCCCACACACTGTTGTCCAAGGACTGTAACCACTTCATTATCACTACTTCCCCATCCAATATTCCTGCTTTGGCTTGTAACTTCTTGATGTTCTGGTTCACTGATTCTTCCACCATTTTCATACAGTTCATTACTTCCTCACTCAAGTGGCGTAATAACAGAATATTGTTTAAAACATCTTTGTCCAAACTTGTGGTCTGCTTTATGCGCCACTCACTTGCTGCTTTATTTCCTTTTACCAATTACTTTACTACTTCCATCATGTCGTTCATGCTCCTGATGTCCTCCTCGTCATCTGTCTTGAACACAATTTTCGGAAGTTGGCCCCCTGCATCGATCCAACCTTTCCCCCTACTTGTACTGTACAATCCCCAGTGTCATCTCGTCTCTCAATTTCTCATAAGTCCCATACTCCTTTAACTCCTTTAAGCTCTCCATGAATCTTCGAACTCTGCCAGAAGCTGTTGAATGCTTCATCTAACTGTTTCACCTCGTTCCACTTTTTCCATGCGTTAGATGTCACCTGTATCACACATGGGTGGCAGGTGATCACATCTTCCTTCGCAAACAGCACTTTCACTTCCACGTGCTGATTCTGCATGCTTTCATTCCAACGAAGACCAGTAGCACGGCTATGGTCTGCGCCTCCTCCATCTTGTCTCCTGACGTACCCAACCTGACGACAGGGATACGCATCACACTTTCCTCCGTCTAAAAACCCTTTGCTGCCCCGCAACGGTTCATCCCACCTACACTATACATTATGCTATACTTACACCCAACAAACATAAAACATAGAAGTTCTCCTACCTCTTAGGTCTCAACAGGCATGCACTCTTCTCATTGGGTGTTCTAATACTTCTTGTTCGCTCCTTTCACCATCCTTTTCACATTTTCCTTCTGTTCCAACCCACAATTCCAGTAATAACTTATGGACTCCCACGAAACGGTTTCAAATGTCACCCATGTACCACTGTCATCCACATCAGCAACTAGATCTTGACGTTCGTTGCTGATATAGTTTCGGCAATTTGATATGGCCCCTGATATTTTGCAAAAAAAATCTTTGTCTTCACCTTAGGAGTATAAGTCCGAAACATTACCCACTGGCCAACCTAGTATTGCAGCATTCTTACTGTAAAGCTCACTGCTTCTTATTGGTTTTTTAGTGTCCTAGTATTAGCCTTGCTCACTCTGTTCCATATTTCCCTTATCACCATAACGAACACTTTAACAGATTTTCCTGTCGTACCCTTCTTGGTCCTTAGCATGCTGAACGGTGATGAACGGTGATGTCATCTTACGACCATATAATAACTCATGCTATGACAGTCCTATATTCATGTCCTGCTTCGAGTTATACGTTGAGACAACATATCTTAAACAAACATTCCAATGGGTAAGGAATGCATCCACATAGTATCCTAGCATCTTCCCTATAGTTCTGTGAACTCTTTTCATTCTTACATTACCTTGAGGATGTAGAGGACTTGTTCACATCTTTTTTTTTTTCACACACAACAGGTCACATAATTACTTGAACAAATTTATCCGACATAAAGTTGGTTCCCTGATATGTCACTACTGTCTCAGGTACAACGAACTTCGTTATCCAGTTGTTTACTAGCACTTGAGGCACTGTTACTGCTTTTGGTTGGACGTTGCGACTAGTTCCACATGACTCGAAAAATTGTCTATAATCGTGAGTACATATTCATTCCCTGCAGTATCAATCCCGAGCAATTGAAACGGTGCCAGTGCTTCAGGTAACCTCTGCAATGGCACTCTTGTCCGATACAGATGCACTCATCGTGCACACTGTATGCAATTCCGCATGTATTGTTTCACGTCCACCTTCCTGTTCCTCCACCAATACCTCTCCACTACTCACCTGTTGTAAGATCTCCTATGACCTGATAACACGTGATCATGTGTCTCCTGTAAAACTCTATCTCTTAGCTGTGCTGGCACCACCACTTATGGTGCCAACTTAGTTTTTCCGGACACCAGCCATTGTGCGAACAAAACAGTGATTGCCTACGATACTGCTTACTCTCATCATCTGTCTCCTGTCTTTCATTTCTTAAGCTCATTACCTCCTATTTGTAGTACCGCTACTTTCCTACTCAGCCCATCCACGTTTTCTGTTTCTTTCCGGGTTTATATATGACCTCAAAATCAAATTCTCTCAGTCATACTGCCCATCATGTCAGCCTGCTAGATTTGTCCTTCAGTTCCAACTACTATTTCAATGTTGAATGATATGCTACCACTCGAAACTTTTTCTCAATAGGCATATCGCTTGAAATATGTGATTCCATATGTATGACTAAACATTTCCTTTTCTGTCGTGGAGTAATTCTTCTCCACTGTGTTCATTTGTCTTGATACACATGCTACCAGATGTTCTATGCCCTAAACTCCTTGAGACAACACGCAATCAAGCGTGAAAATATCATATGACAGAATGAATTCCTTACTGAAATTTGGAAACACTAAGACCAGATCAATATCAAAGCTTTTTTCAGTTTCTCAGAAGCACACTGACAGTCTTCTGACCAAACTTATTTTGACCCTCCCTTCAGTAATTGCGTCAGTGGTCTGATAATATCTGCAAATTGCTTTTATGAACGTTATATAATAATTAACGATGCCAAGAAATGATTGCAGTCCCTTCATCAGTTCAGGTACAGAAAATTCACGTATGGGTTTAACTAACCTGGGGTCCATCCTAGCCCCGTCTTTACTATGTGACTAAGGTATGCCACCTCTTCTAACAAAAATTACACTTCTATGTTCTCAATGTACTAATATGGGGTCCATCTTAGCCTCGTCTCTACTATGTGACTAAGGTATGCCACCTCTTCTAACAAAAATTACACTTCTCTGTACTCAATGTTATATTCGCAGCCCTAAATCTCAGGAATAACTCCCTCCCACCCTCAGACATTGTATGTGCTGCTGTTTATCACTTGCAAGGATGATTATATAAAAATACATCACGCACTGATGTGGTTTCAACCTTCTGAGAACTATGGCCAACTACCTTTGAAATGTCATAGGTGTGTTTTTCAATCCGAAAGGCATCCTTCTGAATTGATAATGTCCCCATGGCGAAGGAAATGCTGTTTTTGGCTGATTCTCCGGACCAAATTCTAGCTAATGGTAGCTACTCCATAAGTCCATCGTCGAAAAATACTTACATTGGTCTAAATAGTCTCTGGTATCTGTAATGGCTGGCAAAGGGTAAGCATCCATTATAGTCTTAGCATTCAGATGTTGATAATCATAACAAAACTTGTAATTTCGTGATCTATCCACTTACTTTTTGGGCATGATGACAATTCTGACTGTCTGTGGACTATTACCTTTCTCAACAATCCCATCCTTCAGCTGTTCATAGATGAATTTCTCCTGAAGCGGCTGCAAGTGCTTCAATATCCTATATGGTTTTCAGTAAACCGGTTATTCATTTCCTATCAGTATTCAGTGCTGCATAATAAGTGATCTGTCCACTTATTTTTTGGGCATGATGACAATTCTGACTGCCCGTGGGCTATTACCTTTCTCAACAATCCCATCCTTCAGCTGTTCATAGATGAACTTCTTCAGAATCGGCTGCAAGTACTTCAGCATCCTATATGGGTTCCAGTAAACCGATTATTCATTTCCCGCCAGTATTCAGTGCTGCATAATATGTGTTGGTGCAATGCCCCTTTCGAAAAACGCAAATCTGTCAATTTCAACAATAACTCTTCCATCTGCTGCTTATTACTAACCTTTAGATACTTCACTTTCCCTCATAATGCAGTTTCAGTAGCTTTTGGCGACTGTCCACCACCAATACCCCCCATGTCCGACTCTTCCTCCTCCTGGATATCGATGTTACTGATCAACAATCCCCTTGTTCATCTTAAATCTGGCGCTGAAATTATTCACAAACACAGGTACGATTTTTTTACCATTTACCTCTTGGACACACTTCTTTTCAAGAAGTAACCTGCCTGATCCAATACTGCAATTAGTTTCAATTGTTCTACCACACACAACACTGCTACTGATAAATTAGAGTTAACATTAACCCTAAGTGATTTCGTGGTACCCTTATGCTAACAGCTGTGTGACTCGAATCTTAGTGTGAGTGAGTGTTCGTGGTTTAAGCGGTTTATCATACCCGATAGACTTCACTGGCAGCGGTTTCATCTACCGAAAAAATTATCTCGTCAAGCTCCAGCATTTGCTGCCAAAGGCCGATTTTGGCGCAATGCTGACACGAGGAATCGAACCCCAGAATCATGTCATGGACACCTCTCTCACGTATGACACAATCTCCACACATTGCCTGCACTGAACCGTACCCAGGCAAAGCTCTACGTTTACCAATCCCAACTATGTGCCATCCCTATCCTCCACTCCACACGGTCCAGACTGTGGTGGGTTCCGTTGCTTATGCACCGCCAGAACTCCACTGGCAACTGGAACATGCATCTTGCGTCCAGTAATATCCTGCAATTCTCTCTCCTCACTATTCGTTTGACTGCACAGTCCACCTCTGCATACAACTTCATAACATGTAATTTTACTGGGAATGCCCGTAGGTAAAAACGCAGTAAATGAAGCAGGCAAAAGGGAATACAAACGTCTCAAAATTGAGATCAACAGGAAGTGCAAAATGGCTAAGCAGGGATGGCTAGAGGACGAATGTAAGGATGTAGAAGCTTATCTCACTAGGGGTAAGATAGATACTGCCTACAGGAAAATTAAAGAGATCTTTGGAGAAAAGAGAGCCATTTGTATGAATATCAAGAGCTCAGATGGAAACCCAGTTCTAAGCAAAGAAGGGAAAGCGGAAAGGTGGAAGGAGTATATAGAGGGTCTATACAAGGGCGATGTACTTGAGGACAATATTATGGAAATGGAAGAGGATGTGGATGAAGATGAAATGGGAGATACGATACTGCGTGAAGAGTCTGACAGAGCACTGAAAGACCTGAGTCGAAACAAGGCCCCGGGAGTAGACAACATTCCATTGGAAAAAAATGGCTCTGAGCACTATGGGACTCAACTGCTGTGGTCATCAGTCCCCTAGAACTTAGAACTACTTAAACCTAACTAACCAAAGGACATCACACACATCCATGCCCGAGGCAGGATTCGAACCTGCGACCGTAGCAGTCGCACGGTTCCGGACTGCGCGCCTAGAACCGCGAGACCACCGCGGCCGGCAACATTCCATTGGAACTACTGACGGCCTTGGGAGAGCCAGTCCTGACAAAACTCTACCATCTGGTGAGCAAGACGTATGAGACAGGCGAAATACCCTCAGACTTCAAGAAGAATATAATAATTCCAATCCCAAAGAAAGCAGGTGTTGAACGATGTGAAAATTACCGAACTATCAGTTTAATAAGTCACAGCTGCAAAATACTAACGCGAATTCTTTACAGACGAATGGAAAAATTGGTAGAAGCCGACCTCGGCGAAGATCAGTTAGGATTCCGCAGAAATGTTGGAACACGTGAGGCAATACTGACCCTATGACTTATGTTAGAAGCTAGATTAAGGAAAGGCAAACCTACATTACTAGCATTTGTGGACTTAGAGAAAGCTTTTGACAATGTTGAGTGGAATACTCTGTTTAAATTCTAAAGGTGGCAAGGGTAAAATACAGGGAGCGAAAGGCTATTTACAATTTGTACAGAAACCAGGTGGCAGTTATAAGAGTAGAGGGGCATGAAAGGGAAGCAGCGATTGGGAAGGGAGTGAGACAGGGTTGTAGCCTGTCCCAGATGTTATTCAATCTGTATATTGAGCAAGCAGTAAAGGAAACAAAAGAAAAATTCGGAGTAGGTATTAAAGTCCATGGAGAAGAAATAAAAACGTTGAGGTTCGCCGATGACATTGTAATCCTATCAGAGACAGCAAAGGACTTGGAAGAGCAGTTGAACGGAATGGACAGTGTCTTGAAAAGAGGATATAAGATGAACATCAACAAAAGCAAAACGAGGATAATGGAATGTAGTCGAATTAAGTCGGGTGATGTTGAGGGATTTAGATCAGGAAATGAGACAGTTAAAGTAGTAAAGTAGTTTTACTATTTGGGGAGCAAAATAACTGATGATGGTCGAAGAAGAGAGGATATAAAATGTAGACTGGCAATGGCAAGGAAAGCGTTTCTGAAGAAGAGAAATTTGTTAACATCGAGTATAGATCTAAGCGTCAGGAAGTCGTTTCTGAAAGTATTTGTATGGAGTGTAGCCATGTATGGAAGTGAAACATGGACGATAACTAGTTTGGACAAGAAGAGAATAGAAGCTTTCGAAATGTGGTGCTACAGAAGAATGCTGAAGATTGGATGGGTAGATCACATAACTAATGAGGAGGGATTGAATAGAATTGGGGAGAAGAGGAGCTTGTGGCACAACTTGGCACGAAGAAGGGACCGGTTGGTAGGACACGTTCTGAGGCATCAAGGGATCACAAATTTAGCATTGGAGGGCAGCGTGGAGGGTAAAAATCGTAGAGGGAGACCAAGAGATGAATACACTAACCAGATTCAGAAGGATGTAGGTTGCAGTAAGTACTGGGAGATGAAGAAGCTTACACAGGATAGAGTAACATGGAGAGCTGCATCAAACCAGTCTCAGGACTGAAGACAACAACAACAATGCCCGTAGGTGGACTATGGGTTCCGTATGGTATTTAATGCTTGCCGTTGCCACTATGCTGACCTCTGTCTCTGTTCCCACTGTCCTAGGGCTGGCGACATTGCCTCCGCACATGCCCCTTCAGTCCGCATACATAGCACTTCATACTGGCTGAAAACACTATCTGTCTAACTTGCATACCGGCTGACACACTAATTTCGTCATATTCTGCTGGTAGTCTGACAGCTGTATGCAAATCAATCGGCACCCCTATTTGTACTCTTCTTGACATTTCCAAAGACCGTCCTTTTTTCTGCCCTAGATCGTATGTATAATCATTGACCTTCCTCATTCTATCCGCAAATTCTTCTACTGATTCTGTATCACTCTTTCTTACCAAGGCCAACTGATCCCTAAAACGCGGGGCACTGTTCTTCTTTGCATACTTTTGAACTAGCCCATTTTTAAATTCTTCAATTGTCCCAGCTCTGTTGAGAGCCTCTGTATAACCTGTATAAGCCTTTGCTTCTCCAGTTAATCTTAATTTTGCTCCCCTCAAAAGTTCTGTGCCACCCTTCCATCTCTGCCAGTTTCCTAAGATTTTTCACAAACTCTTGTATATCCTAAGCTGATTTACCAGAGATAGGAGCAATAAACTCGCAACTGATAAATCTGTATTTCGTTGTGACGATTGCGCTTCTAATATATCACTTAACTCCGTATTGTTGCTGTCAGGTGTGCTTCATTTTCCAGTAATACAGGCTGGCGCAGATAAAAGTAGCCCCTCTAAGTATATAGAAAACGCAGTGAAATTACACAAACGTAGAGCTGAAATAGACTTACCATTTATTTGCAATGAAAAATACAGTGAAAAATACATTAGTAGAAGATGTTGAAAGTGACCACCTGCAACATCAGTACAAAGCTGTGCACATCTAAGCATATTCAGATTCAGCCGGCATTAAGTTCACATCCCGATGACAGCAACTTCACGACTGATAAGTTGTCTTTCAATTACTGTATTGTGTGTGGATTTGTTTCATAGACCTTATACTTCAGCTGTCACCAGAGGAAAAAATTCACATGTTGTCAGACCCTGCGAACGTGGTGGTTATAAAGGTTTGCTGACAGTTCATTCCTAAGCGAAAACATGATAGTCACGTTCCAGGGATATCTTAGACGTGTGGCATGTTGCCCCATCTCGCTGGAAGAAACAGTGTTGTCTTTCATGTTCAGTGAGTTGGGCACAAAAGGTGTCAAAAATTTGTATGTCTGCAATCGTGTTGAGGGTAGTGCCAAGAAATATCGGTCCAATGATGCGCGTTCCTGTTACAACGCACCAAATGCCGATTATTTCATCAAGAAGTGGTTGCTGACACACAGTGTTAGGGTTCTCCTTTGTCCTGTAGCCTGTGTTTTGTGAATTAACATGACCGGAAAGATGAAACCTTGCTTCATCACTCATGATGTAATGGAAAGGCTCTAACAAACCATAGTTTATGTTATTCAAAAGCTAAGTGCAGCAATCTGCATGTTTCTGACTGTCATCCTCCAGCAATCGCTGCACAATCATCACACGATATGGCTACACATTAAGATTTTTTTTTTCAGAAACCGCTGGAAACTCCTGCTAGTTACATGCACCTGTTGGGCCAATTTACGCGTAGACATCTTTCGGCTCTGAATAATTCTCCGGCGAACGTCTGCAATAACTTCTGGTGAGCGAACTGAAGGAATTCTTTGTCGTGTTACATTTTGCATAAATCCTTAGGGGCACCAATTTTTATACAGCTATATTGTTCTCTTTGCTGGTAGTCATCTATCCGAATACTTGATCCCGATATTTCGCGAGCTTCCTTAATAGAACTTCTTTTCACTAGTGATTCCAGAAACTTAGTTCTTTCTTTTATCGAGAAAGGCATTTTGCAGACCGCAAAGAGAAACGTCGAACTTTATCGATGAACTAAACTGAAATGGTGACAGAAGAGTGTTAACACTCGATTATTCCATAAAATTGTCCATTGTTATTGCTGTTTATTGTATTTTAAAAGTCGAAATATTGCACTCGCATTCAAAGAGGAGGCGGGCAACTTTTAACTGCGGCATCCTGTATAAGAACTGTCTCTGGTTTTGATACCACTCGCGTTCCTGACTCTACCAAAGCCTTGTCCGTCTTGACACTCGTTATGAAGCATCAACAATTACAGGACACATAAAATAAAACACATTATCTTAATTCTTACGCCTAATCATCACCCATTTTGATTCTCGGCACTGTCTACCCATGTGCCCGTAACGCTTACATGTGAAATACCGATTCTGTTCACGGTGCTGAATGACGTTACTGTAGGCCGTAGGTCAGACATTGCACTGAAAAGGTGACGTCAGTTTTCTGACACTTGTAATTGTTGACGACGAGTTTGGGTACAGGGGGACGCTCTGCGGCACCAGTCAAATAACCTGAAATTCCGAATTGTTTTATCACAGCTCCCCGCCGTGGCTCAATGTACGGGATGTTTCACAATCCACGTAGAAGGGACTTGGTAGAAAAAGTTCACATAGGAACCCATGTCCGGAAACGTCATCCAACGACGATACAGAGCACCAAAGTTACAGGCGCCGGCGCCTGTAAATGTATGCATATACAGGGTGATTCCGTGACGTTGTTACAAACTTTCAAGGATGATGGAGAAGGGTAAATGTATCAGTTGTGGTAAGGGTCCCTGTACTGGAAACGTAGGAATCGAAAGTTGTGAGCGAAAACCGTTCTGATATCTCTGACTGTGGAATACATGTACCGGTACTGTTGTTGTTAAGACTGAAGGGCAGATAGCTTTTAGAGGTAGTAGTGTGAACCAAAACAAGAAAAAATGTTCAGTAAACATGGGCTCTAAATCGCATACTTTAAGAGTTATCAGCACTTGTTTAATAGAGGAGATGTGTCTCATGTGTTTCACACTTGCGAAGACGAACAAGTGCTCATAGAACCTGAGGTAAGCATTTTAAAGCCCACGTTATCCAGACATAATTTCTTATCTTGGTCGATTCTACACCTCTGAAAGTTGCATACCCAACATTCTTAGAAACAACAGTACCGGTATGTGTATTCCATCGTCAGAGATATCAGAAATATTATCGCTTGTAACTTTCGACTCGCACGTTTCCGACCACAAATTGATACATTTATCATGTTCATCATCCTTGGACGTTTGTAACTTATCACTCTGTATATACATACATTTACAGGCGCCGGCGCCTACAACGTTGATGCTCAGTAACGTTGTTGGATGACGTTCCTCCGTAAAACTTGACCTACTGCCCCGTCTACAATCACTAGATCTTTTCAACATGAATTATGAAACACCCTGTAGGAAGCGGCAGCGCCGCTGGGTCACGTATCCAGAACAGACACAGGCGAGAGGCCTATTCGTTCCGGCTAGTGACTATCGAGTTTCATATTGTCGTTTCCTACTTTATCGTGGCTATCTAATCTGTTTCTATGCCTGCATACCACCGTATGCTACTGCCATATTGCTATCCCAATGGATCCCTTGCTATCTGCGGTGATCGACTGCATCGTCTTGCCGATTTTATTACCTTACTACCTTTCCGTCATCGGATTTTTATTTTGATTTGGCTGAGAAAGTTGGGTCGTCCATTTAAACCTAGTTCCGATTTTATATGAATTTATTACGTACTCGTAGACCTTTCTATTTATTTAATCGTATGGCTAGGGCTCCCCGTCGAGCAGACCGTTGCCTTGTTCCGGTTTTTCAATTTGAGGCCACTTCGGCGACGTGCAGTCGATGAGGATGATAGGAGGATGATGAAGACACTTTTTCTTTTCTTTTCACTTGCCGCCCTGATTTTACGACCCACCACCTAATTGCTTAAGGTGGGTCTTTATTAACCACTTAGCCGCTGCGATCGGTATATGGGCGATGATACGGATGAACCTCCACACCAGTTCCCGCATCAGTTCCCGTAGCAGTTTAGCGCCCTAAAACCATAAAAAAAAAGTTCCCGCATCCGATCGCACCGTTGCCCGTGTCCAGCCACGTGGAGGCGGGTCATAGTTGATCGTGTTTTGTTTTTCTCTCTTTTGTTTTGTTTTCTTTTACTTGGTTATCTTTGTTTGCTACTTATCTTTCTTTTCTTTATGGCAGCTTTCCCAAACCGTTTAACAAAAATTTGCATGAAGTTTCAATTTTGGAAAAGAAATACAAAAATATAGTTTAGAATGAAGAAGAGGAAAGAAGATAGGAAAGGAAGATGTTTATAGTCCCTCCACCCTGGGGAACTGAGGATGAAAGCCTTTGAATTAGTCGTCAAGCCATTGATCCTCAGTCTCCAATCACTTGCTTACCTTTAACTAAGGAGATCTACGCTAATCTGTAAGTTATATGCTAATTACTGAAGCTGTTACTAAGATAATTACGCTATTAACAGGTTTAAAGTGCCGTGTTTGCGACGGTGCGCTGACACTGTTTACATCTATTCATGTTGAGCTTCAGTATGTGTAATGTATTGTGATATCTGTACATTATGTTTAGACTAATGCATTTCTGTCGGTCTTCTTTCTGTCTCGGTTTTCATCCTCCACACTATGGCGTCTATGTAGGTGCTGCATCTAGGTTCGTCGTCTGTACTGTCTCTATCGCCTGTACTCTTTATGGCATTCATCTGAGATTTTTTCTGTCAGTACGTTTAGTTCGTCCCATAATTCTAGTGTTCTGATTGCATCGTATATGTGTCGTTCAGTTTGTAAGTGTTGTATTCCTCGTGTGTTCCTATGTTGTCTGTATTTCCCGCAGAATAGGATTGTGTGTTCGAGGTTTCCCATACCTCCGCATGTACATGAAGATGTGTCTCTTAGACCCACGCGGTTCAAGTGCGTGGGATAAGGTCCGTGCCCAGTCAAGAAATGCACCATGCCGCGGCTAGGATCGGCATGTTTCATTCTTAACCTTTCCGTGATATCCGGAAAAATGTATGCAAACTCCGTCCCTTATCACTTGTGCTCCATTCTTCTTGCCATGTATCGATTTTCCATTGTTTGAGGTCCCGTCTGTTGTTCAGCGGAGAACCAGTTATTATATTAACCTGGTATAGTCTGCGCATCTTTAACCAGTACCGAGCGACCCGATGCCTAATTGTTATACATATCGGGAAGATTTCAAGCACTACACACAGCGCTTCGATCGATGTCGTGCCAAATGCTCCAGATAGTCGCATTAGGACGCTTCTCTGTCCTCGCCTAACTGCTGTTCTGTTTGTGACGAGACTGAGTCTGTGCGCCCATGTACTGGCCGCAAAACATAGTACTGATTCGAAGAGTGCCCAGTGGTAGGTTCGTGTGACTGACAAAGGAAGTCTGTATTGTCTTGAATTTATCCTTGCCAGTTTGTGCAGTATTTTTTCTGCCTTGTCTGTTGATACTCTAATGTGTTCATGAAAATTCAGTTTTCCATCTATGTGTACGCCCAAGTAGCGGGTTACCTTCGTTCTTTTTATGTTGTTTTCCCCTATTTTGACCGATGGGTTGCGTTTTAATTGACCTTTCAGAAGCGTGTTGTTGTTTTGTTACCCGCTATTTTGAGCTTGTATGTGTTGCATCATTGTGTTATTGTTTGCAATGTGCCACTCACCTTCTCCTCTAGCTGGGCTCTTGTGTTTGCTGAGATGACCACAAGCAGGTCGTCTGCATATGCGACAACTCCATCTGTCCTATTGTACCCATCCAGCAGTTGCAGGAGGGGTTCAAAGATTATGTCCCAGAAGATGAACCCACAGATCGAACCTTGGGGACAACCTTTGGTAATTTTCCTTATTACTTTCTGGCTGCCCACAAGTCATTCCACTATTCTATCCCTACAGTAGTCTAATAGACTATTATATAGGGCTGCGGGTACTTCCATCTGGCGTAACCTCAGAAACAAAACTGGCCACCACAGGTTGTCAAAAGCCACTGCGATGTCAATCATAATTGCCAATGAGTATTTGTTGTCTGTATTTTGTGTAATTTCGAGAGCTCTGTTAATTGCGTCATCAATGCTTTTGCCTTTCCTAAATCCAAACTGGTGTGGGTTTAGCCC
The DNA here is from genome assembly GCF_021461385.2 of Schistocerca piceifrons. Classification (NCBI taxonomy): domain Eukaryota; kingdom Metazoa; phylum Arthropoda; class Insecta; order Orthoptera; family Acrididae; genus Schistocerca; species Schistocerca piceifrons. Next base: position 313,613,823 of record NC_060142.1, on the reverse strand, counting down.
AAGTAGGGCTCTGTGAGCCTGCAGGCGGTCACACAGTAGCCTCTCTTGGACTTTTGCCATGATATTTATTAGACATGTTGGTCGGTATGATTTAGCATCTGATGGATCTCTGTCTGCTGGCTTACGTATAATAACTCGCTTGAGGTTTTCCAGATTGTCGGTACGCGGCCTAGCCGTAAGGCGTCATTTAATAGTTCTATGGTGCCAGCCTCTTAAGCACCTCTGCATGGATCCGATCCGGTCCTGGTGCTTTCTTATTTTTTAGTTCTCTTATCGGTACCGCAACTCCCTCGCGCGCAAAGGGACAGGTGACAGTAATTGTGTTATATGGTTCGCGTAGTTCGTGCCTTAGTGCAGTCTGTTCCTGTGTGTCTGTGTCGATGACGTCCTCCGGGAGGAGCTTGTTCAGCAGATATTGTGCTGTGTTTCTCCATCCCGTTGTCATCGTACCGTCCTCCTGCCGTAGCGGGCCTAGTGCCAATGGTGTCTTAATTTTTTCTGTCAGTATTCTGTATTGTTCCCCTCATATGTTTTGTTGTGAGTGTGTGGCCACGTAGCTTTTCCATTGTTGTTGTCTGGTCTGCAACAAGGTTTTTTTAAAAAGGTCTTTAGCTTCCCTATATGAAGCCAGTCTTATTGGTCTGTCTCTTTGTATCCAAGTTCACTGATACAGTCTTCGCTTTCTTGTCGTATCCCTTTTTAGTCTGGTTAGTTCGTCTGACCATGGAGTTACCCGTTCTTTGCTGGTTTTGATCTTAGGTATGGCTGATTCTTGGGCTTTTTGTATTATTTCTGTTAGTTTACGTGCCCTAAAGTCCACGCTTCCTTGTACGTTCTGTATGTTTTCATGTTGAACCATTTGTTGTAGTCTAATCCAATTCGCCCTTTTGAAATTGAAATGTGTTGTGTTGTATTTATTGTGGTTATTGTTTGCTGTGAGTTTGATTACAATTATGTTATGGCCGCTAGTAGTCAGAGAGTCGTGTGTGGTCCATCTTTGTAACCGTCGTAGTGCTTTATCGTTCATTATGGTAATGTCGATTTTGCTACTGGATCCGTCTGCTCTTCTATAGGTAGGTGCGGGTCCGTCCTCGTTTATGATATGTAATTGTCTCATGTATGGCGACATTGACTTTTCGTCCCCTGCCATCTATTCTGTCACAGTGCCATAATGTGGATCTGGCATTAATGTCTGCACATATAATTAGATTCTTATGTCTAGAGTACAAAGCTATGTCCTTAATCATTCCTAATATGGTTCTATATCATCGCTATACTGTGCGTACAGTGACGCAATCTCCCATGTGTCTCCTCCTTTAGTTAGCTCTGCAGTGGCCAGATGACTATTGCACAGCTGCGAGATCTTTATCGTGTTTATCTTTCTGTTTAAAACCAACAGGGCAGCCTTGCAATTCTGACTGTCAGATATTGCGACAGCGACCCAGGGCAAATTTGTCAATTTACCCTGGGTTGTTGCGTAGGGTTCCTGCAGGCAGAGAATGTCCGCTTGCAAGTCTAGTGCAACCAGCGGCAGTTCTGCGTTTACAAGGGTACTTCTATTCGTGTTTAACTGAAGTATGTTCATGGGTGTTTTACATGTAGATAAAATTTAGTGCCTGTCTGTGTGTAGTCAAAGTCAGTTCTACCGTGCGCCCTCACTTGGTCCTTGTACACCTGGTGTGGGTTGTAGGTTTGTTCCCTCCGCCTGCACGCAAGTATAACTAGTTTTTCCAATTCAGTAGTGTCAGTAGGGATATTTTCTGTCTTCAGTGTCATTCTGTGTGATTGTTCAGTGTTCAGGAAACAGACGTAGCCACCAAGTGGATGGAGTAGTCTGGTCAGTAGTCTCTGGGCCGTAACAAAGATATCTTTATGTTCTAACGTACTTAACCTAAGATTTAGTTCTACATTATCATAGTCAGTATGCTACTGTTTTTGACTGACTGTACCCTTCTGATCTTTTCCTGTGTATGGGCTTATTTCATCATATTTTTCCCGTAGGGCGGATGACAGATGTGTGGCCTCTTGCTGGGTGTTCTGTGATGTTGATCTGCTGGCCGCCGCTCTTCCCTTTTTACCGTCACTTTCCTTTTTATTTACACTATCGGCTGCACTCTCATCACTTTCCTTCTAATTTGCACTGTCGTCTACACTCTCGTCATCTTCACAATCGCGATTGTCTGTTAGGACGTTTTCATGGAGAGGAATTACTCTCTTCCCTTTAGTTTCGCAGCTACTGGTATGCTGTTGTGATTGCTTGTACTGAAGTGTTGCGCTGTGCTGTGAAGGGGATGAGGGATTAATTATCTCTCCCGACACAAAATTCACTGGTTTTATGTAGCCTGTGCATCGTTTAGTGTCATACATCTTCTGTGTAATGTCTGACGTATGGTCTTTCATGCGAGCATTCGTAGAGTGAAATCGTTGGTATGTTCTCCTTTTAACGTCTGGTTTTATACTATCCGTATGTCTAGCTGAGGTATCAGATTGTTCTGTGTGTGTTGTTGTTTGTGTGTGATTGTCTTCTTTCAGCGTGTGTTCGTCTGCATTGTGAGTCACTTCGAACTCCAGCTCATCATCAATTCGTGCGTGTAGTGCAGTCTGATAGTTTACCCAGTAGTAAACCTGCTTTTTCAATTGTCTGATTACGTCGTAGTGTATGGCACCATTCAATGCCATGTCATCTACGTAGTCTATGGTATTTAAGTAGCTTTCTTGCAGTGCTTGCATTCCTTGAAGAGATGGAATATCTTGTACGAGTGTAGAGTCATTGGAGAGCAGTCCCATTTGCCTGTGCCAGTTTACTGCTCTCAGATGGTTGCGATTTGTGGTCGAGGGTGATTTGTGCTTCGTTTTGTGCTTCCTGGTCAGAGGCAACGCTGGTTTACTCTCACTCTCCATAGTCGAAGCTTCGAAGCCACTCAGTTTTGCGCACTGTTTCCCGCGGTTTTTACGGGGGATGCAGTTGTCTCGTTTGATTGCCCTGCATTGCGATTTTATGTGTCCCTTCCCTCGGCAGTTGGAACACGTGACCTCCGTTTCTTTGCACTGCTTTGTTGTGTGTCCAAGGTCACAGCACTTGAAGCAGGTGGGGACTTGAGCAAAGTTTTTTACGATTAGGGACAGGGATTTTTTGTAGACTCTGTACCGTTTTGTCAGTATTTTGTGTAATTTCGGTGTGACCTCAATTACCTGGTGGTTGTAGCCCCTGCCTCTTGGTCCTGTGCAGAATTTGATTTTAGCCTCTTGCAGGAAATCTTCTTTATCGATTTCTTCGTTGAGGTTTAATTCATATGGGCTTTCGAGGAAATCTTTGTCACTGATTGTGTCAGGTACGTGGTGTATGACCACCAGTGGTCTTCTCCTCCGACGCGGCTCACACGTATTTGTGTTAATGTCTTTGGTGGACTCAAGCAGCTTTTTGCAGTCGTCCTGCGTTGCAGTTTCGACTATGACTGCTGTTGCTATGGTTTTGACCGTCTTGATTTTTATTTTATCCTTTTTGGGGTTGATCTTTTGTGTGAGGGTTTGTCTCACTGTTTTAGGATCCTTGTTTTCCGTAGAGATGATAAACAGTGTTGTCGCCTGCTTTTACCTAGCTTGTTCTATTTTCAGTGACTATTTTGTCTTCTATTCTGTTTTGACTATTGTGGCAAAGGATGGTAGTGTTGGAAGTGTTACTGCTTGTGCTGTTTTTGCCTGTTCCAGTTCTTTTGTTAGTTCTTCATTTTCTCTTTTAAGAGTGAAGTTGACAAGCCTGAATTCCTCTACTTGAACAGACAGCTTGTTATTCTTGTCTTTGAGAATATCAATCTGCCACTCCAATCTGGCGTGTATGAGAGAGTCTGTTGCTTCTAGATCGTATCAGGCTGTAGCAATTTTCTGTATTTTTACTTGTTGTCTTAATCCAGCATTCTCTTTTCCAAGGGCCTGGGTTTGTCCTTGAAGCCTGGCTTGTGTCACTACATTGCCTATTAGTTTATTGCGGAAGGTTGATAGCAGGTTCAGTGATATTTTCTTAGCTTTTAATTCTGACTGAATTTCAGTGATGAATGACTCTATAGCGTCGACCTTTTCCTCGTCGACTTTAATTGACTGTTCATCCATGTTTGTGCATCGTCGAGGCGTACCTGGCGTGCTTGAGCCGTTACGGGCTCTTCTCCTAGTTGTGACCAGCTTGGCTGCCGCCGACTCGGCCTGACCCGCACTTCGCTCCAGTTTTCACAACTAGTGCGAAAGTGGAGCGCTACGCAGTGAAAGGACTAGCACAAGCATCATGTTTGTTCGACGCCGAAGAAGTTGAGCCCACGCCAGTTCAAAGCCGGACAGCGACTTGGGTAGTTGGTTTTAAATTAGCCTCCACACGGGTGATTAATGCACTGATATACTAGGTACTGTCGCGCTACGGAAGCACTACGCTGTTCCGCTCTCCTACTGTGTCACTCGCGCAAGTGTGTCACTCAGCACAACACCCAGTCCCTGGGCGGAGAAAATTCCCGACCCAGCCGGGAATCGAACCCGAGCCCCGAGGATTGACAGTCCGTCACGCTGACCATTCAGCTACTGGGGGCGGACACTCGTAGAGCTGAGGATACAGCTACAAACTGCGAAAGCGGTCTTTTCAATAAAAGATCATTTAACAGCTGCTGCGGTTCTTGATATCTCGAATATATTTCCACAGCTGTGGCTGCCCAGAGTGTAAGAAGTTCTATAAAACATTTATAATTAAAAAAGTTTCTGTTTTTCGAACATTCTCGCTGGAAATGCAAGTTAATAAATTCGGGCGTTGCGCTCTTGCACCTCGATCTGTGTTTCGTTTTGGTACTGTAAACGTATTATGCCTCTCATTCGAGGATATTTGTTGTTTTGTTTCACTTTGTGTATGAGTGCTGTGAACAAGTGATCTGACGATGATAAATGGTGAAAGAGGTAAATAAATGTGTTTTAATCATCACAGAACAAATCCGTTTTGAACAACAAGCTGGAACCAAGAGTGAAAGAAAACTAAAACGCATTTTGCTTGCAACTATTTCTTACCATAATTAAAGTGGTGGAAGAATTGTGGCTGTTTATATCCAAAATGCACATTACTTTGTATTATGTTCAATTTTGTTGCATACTGATTGTGAAGGAACATTACATTTCCCATTAACACTTTTCGTTGTGCAACATTAAGGAGCACAGACTGAAAAACGGGAGGAAGGAAAAGAGAAGGAGAAGGATATGACAGAAGGCAACTGAGTTTAGAACACAGGGGCAAGGAAAGAGAAAGAGAAGGATATGACAGAAGACAACGGAGTTTAGAACACAGTGAACATTGTCTGATAAACAGTAGTTTCAAGGATGCGACAGTTTGATTCAATCACGCAAGAATTGCTGTCAATCTAAATGATAATCGCATAGCTGCTTACGTGAAGCATAGTATTTATCGCTGCCTTTGCACGCAGATCATTTACATCTCTCAGTGAATTTAACGGAGGAAGGGTAGTATCTATATCTCGCACCATCGCCCCTAACCCCACTAGTTTCTGAAGTTGGGGGTGGTATCGAGTGACTCAGCACCCCCTCCCCCCACCCCTCCCTCACCTGCTGGTGCGCCCCTGCTTGAGTATTTGTGCAGTTGAAAGTACGTCGAGCAAGGAGAGGTCTGGCACTTTAAGTGTCTCCTGGATACATTTTTGTCTGCAATATAATTTAACACAATGCCACAATTTGAGGAATCTATACAAGTCACAAGACATTCGTTGCACGTAATATCACATTGATAGTGCACACATCAAAAAAAGTTTTGCATCATTTCTGTTCTGAGAGTTCGGAACCTGTACAGAGAATTGGAATAGAGATCAACAGAAACATCATTTCCGCCCTTTTTATTGCTCATGAAAACCACACAGTGCATGTTGTACCACCAAACAGCGAGACCTTCAGAGGTGGTGGTCCAGATTGCTGTACACAATGGTACCTCTGATACCCAGTAGCACGTCCTCTTTCACTGATGCACGCATGTATTCGTCGTGACATACTATCCACAAGTTCATCAAGGTACTGTTGGTCCAGATTTTCCCACACCTCAACGGCGATTCGTTGTACATCGCTCAGAGTGGTTGGTGGGTCACGTCGTCCATAAACAGTCCTGTTCAGTCTATCGCAGGCATGTTGGATAGTGTTTATGCCTGGAGAACATGCTGGCCACTCTAGTCGAGCGATGTCGTTATCCTGAAGGAAGTCATTCACAAGATGTGCACGATGGCAGCGCGAATTGTCGTCCATGAAGACGAATGCCTCCTCAGTATGCTGCCGATTGGGTTGCACTATCGGTCGGAGAATGGCATTCACGTATCGTACAGCCATTACGGCGCGTTGCATGACCACCAGCGGCGTACGTCGGCCCCACATAATACCACCCCAAAACAGCAGGGAACTTCCACCTTGATGCACTCGCTGGACGGTCTATCTAAAGCGTTCTGCCTGACAGGGTTGCCTCCAAACATGTCTCCGACAATTGTCTGGTTGAAGGCTTATGCGACACTCATCGGTGAAGAGAACGTGATGCCAATCCTGAGCATGTTGTTAGGCCCATCTGTACCGCGTTGCATGATGTCGTGGTTGCAAAGATGGACCTCGCCATGGGCGTCGGGAGTGAAGTTACGTATCAGGCAGCCTTTTGCGCTTTTATGGTTACTTCATGAATTTTATTTATCCTAAATTTAAAAGATTTTTCGATATGGGATTAGAGTTATACAAGAAAACCATTAACGATTTAGATCTTAGGGGAATTGAATCACTTTTATGTTCTGGTTCACAGGATAGTATATTTTATGCTACCTCTAACAATGTATGGGAATATTATTATACTTTGGGCGATTGTTTAACCTGGTTAAACAAAATTCTATTATTCCAATGTGAAGATGACAGTGATAAAGCTACAGAATTTTTGTTAAATTTAGTTTCATGGTTCAATAAGAATGGATTGTATTGTTGGAATAATGATAATTATGTACAGTCAAAAAAGTTAAACACTTTGTGTATTGTGGGTCCTCCAAACAGTGGTAAAAATTGGTTCTTTGATTGCTTTGTATCTTTAGCTCTTAATGTTGGTCATATAGGTAGGTGTAATAACAAATCAAATCAATTCGCAATGCAAGATGCTGTTAATAGAAGAATAATTGTTGGCAATGAAATTAGTATTGAAGAAGGAGCCTTAGAAGATTTTAAAAAAGTGTGCGAGGGAATTTCATTTAACATTAGAGTGAAGTATAAAGGCGATGCAATTTTAAGGAGGACACCACTTTTATTAATTTCCAGGAGTCAACCTGTAGTTTGCAGCCACCCTGATTTTAAGGATATTCGTGTGAAAACTGTAAGGTGGAGTAGATTTGAAGATTTGAAAAATGCAACAAAAAAAGCCTTATCCCTTAGCTTTCTTCAGCTTATTACAAATGTATAATGTGGAATATTAAATGAAAACCAACTGTAATTTTGAAATACATATATTTTCAATAACTTGTTTACAAAGGTAAATAAAATAAATGTTACACTTGTTTTATTTCCTATTGACCCTTGTACACTGATGATTCCTCATTCCTTTTTACATTAGACATATGTATCACATCAGCTGCGCTCAGTTTGAATCGTAACCTACGTCCTGTGGCTGCACGAAAAGCATTATTCAACATGGTGGTGTTGTGTCAGGGTTCCTCCGAGCCATAATCCGTAGGTAGCGGTCATCCACTGCAGTCGTAGCCCTTGGACGGCCTGAGCGAGGCATGTCATCGACAGTTCCTGTCTCTCTGTATCTCCTCCGTGTCCGAACAACATCGCTTTGGTCGACTCCGAGACGTATGGTCACTTCCCTTGTTGAGAGCCCTTCCTGACACAAAGTAACAATGCGGACACGATCGAACCGCGGTATTGACGGTATAGGCATGGTTGAACTACAGACAACACGAGCCGTGTACCTCCGTCCTGGTGGAATGACGAACTGATCAACTGTCGGACTCCCTCCGTCTAATAGGCGCTGCTCATCGTGGTTATTTACATCTTTGGGCGGGTTTACTGACATCTCTGAACAGTCACAGCGAATGTGTCTGTGATACAATATCCAAAGTCAACGTCTGTCTTCAGGAATTCTGGGAACCGGGGTGATGCAAAACTTTTTTTGATGTGTCTAGAACACTCAGAGGTCCGCGGCACGGGAACGAAATGACTAATTTGATTGCTTTTTTATTCCGACAATAATCCTATTCAGGTGCCACAACGACGGTATAGCTATGAAACTGTACACTCTGCGGATCACATAATTTTGTAACAGGTAAGGACACATGGTCAACTAGGGGAGTGAGGTAATAGGATTCTCGAACATACGCTCTGTTCTACGATTATAAAATACCTCGAAGAAAACTATCTATTGGCACACAACCAGCACGGATTCAGAATATATCGCTCTTGTGAAACACAACTGGCTCTTTATTCACACGAAATAATGAGTGCTACCGACTGTGGATCTCAATTTGATTTCATATTTCTAGTTTTCCATAAATCTTTTGACACCGTTCTTCGCAAACATCTATTCTCACCGCATACATATGATGTATCGTTCGGTTTTGCTACTGGATTCTTGATTTCCTGTCAGAAAGGTTAGAGTTCGAGCTAACTGACGCGAAGCCATCTAGTGAAATCGAAGTGATATCTGAGGTTCCCCAAGAATTTATTATAGACCCTCTGCTGTTCTTAGCGTACGTAAATGATTCAAGAGCAGATTGTGTGCAACTGATGCTGCAGTTTACCGTCTAGTTACTCTCAAAAGATCAAAAGAAATAGCAAAATGATTCAGACAAGATATCAGCAGGGTGTCAAAAGTTGAAATTGACCCAAAATAATGAAAAGACTGAAGTCACCCATGTGAATAGTAAGAAAATTCCTTAAATTTCGGTTAGACGATAAATAACACAGATTTAAAAGCCGTGGATTCAGCTAAATACCTAGGGATTAGAACTGCAAATAGTTTAAACTGAAAGCATTGTCTGGAAAATGTTGTGGGCAAGGAGAACCAAAGACTGCGTTTCACTGGCAGACACAAGGGGGGCAACTCGTTTTGTATTATGAAATAGGGGAGAGCTTGTCACAGATCTGAAATGCGAGTTGGTGTGGCAATCATTAAAGCAAAGGCATTTTCCATTGAGGCGAGAACGTTTCAAGAAATTTCAATCCCCAGATTTCGTCTCCGAATGTGAAAATATTTGGTTGATTCCCACCTACACAGGGAGAAATGATCATCGTAATAAAATGACAGAAATCAAAGCTCGCAAGTAAAGAACTAGGTTTTCATTTTCCCCACGTGCTATTCGAGAGTGGAACTGTCGATAAATAGTCTAACATCAATTGTTAGTCTCTGTCAAACTCTTAATTGCATGGTAGCCATGTAGATGGAGACGTAAAACGTTATGGGATAATGGATAATATTTGGGTCTGACCAAGACAAGAAAAATTGTAGGTGAATCTGTTGGCCAGTTACTGGAAAGCAGCGAAATGCTGTCACAGTTCTCGAATAAGGAAGAAAGATTATGATTTAATGTACCGTCTCTGGCAAGATCATTGGAGACGAATCTCAATCTCGGTTTGGGAAAATATGGAGTACCTGTCTTCAGAACAACTCTATCTCTAACCGTCACGCGGAGCTCTCTCCGAACCGCCCGAGGTGGTGGGGGAGGCCCATGGCCAACCTCTGCTTGGAAAACGTTTTGCTTTACTCATCTTTGGCCAGGCCCTCCTGTTCCTGTTCTCTGGCTTCCACCGACACCGTTTAGGTTGGTAGAAGATTAAGAAACCCACCACTTCTCTGGTTCGTCTGCTACTGCATTCAAATCATTCACAGTTGACCAAACACTTCCAGGAAGGTGAAAAATGGAAATCAGGACACAGGACGTGCACATAAGAATGAAAAAAGAAATGTGTAGACCCATATTGCTTGTACAGGTGTGCGGGTGTTGGGGCTGAGATTAATTAGTTGCAGCACTCATTTTTTTAAATCACATAACGACACCTGTTGTGACGTTACAGCTATTCGTAACGTTCCTCCTACTGGTCTGAGAGTGCGGCTGGTCCCGGCAGAGGTTCGAGTCCTCCCTCGGGTTATGGGTATCTGTGTTTGTCCTTAGGATAATTTAGGTTAAGTAGTGTGTAAGCTTAGGGACTGATGACCTTAGTAGTTAAGTCACGTAAGTTTTCACACACATTTGAACATTTTTGAACTGGTCTGAGAGCTTAAAGAGTGCAACTAATAGTGGAAGTGGAATATCAGACCAGCTGTGTGGCTGGATTGAAGAGTTTTTAGCAAACAGAACACAGCATGTTTTTATCAATGGAGAGACGTCTACAGACGTTAAAGTAACCTCTGGCGTGCCACAGGGGAGTGTTATGGGACCATTGCTGTTCACAATATGTATAAATGACCTAGTAGATAGTGTCGGAAGTTCCATGCGGCTTTTCGCGGATGATGCTGTAGTATACAGAGAAGTTGCACCATTAGAAAATTGTAGCGAAATGCAGGAAGATCTGCAGCGGATAGGCACTTGGTGCAGGGAGTGGCAACTGACCCTTAACATAGACAAATGTAATGTATTGCGAATACATAGAAAGAAGGATCCTTTATTGTATGATTGTATAATAGCGGAACAAACACTGGTAGCAGTTACTTCTGTAAAATATCTGGGAGTATGCGTGCGGAACGATTTGAACGATTTGAAGTGGAATGATCATATAAAATTAATTGTTGGTAAGGCGGGTACCAGGTTGAGATTCATTGGGAGAGTGCTTAGAAAATGTAGTCCATCAACAAAGGAGGTGGCTTACAAAACACTCGTTCGACCTATACTTGAGTATTGCTCATCAGTGTGGGATCCGTACCAGATCGGGTTGACGGAGGAGATAGAGAAGATCCAAAGAAGAGCGGCGCGTTTCGTCACAGGGTTATTTGGTAACCGTGATAGCGTTACGGAGATGTTTAATAAACTCAAGTGGCAGATTCTGCAAGAGAGGCGCTCTGCATCGCGGTGTAGCTTGCTGTCCAGGTTTCGAGAGGGTGCGTTTCTGCATGAGGTATCGAATATATTGCTTCCCCCTACTTATACCTCCCGAGGAGATCACGAATGTAAAATTAGAGAGATTAGAGCGCGCACAGAGGCTTTCAGACAGTCGTTCTTCCCCCAAACCATACGCGCCTGGAACAGGAAAGGGAGGTAATGACAGTGGCATGTAAAGTGCTCTCCGCCACACACCGTTGGGTGGCTTGCGGAGTATAAATGTAGATGTAGATGTAGAATTGTTATTACTTTGTTCTGCACTCAAACAGCCGCGTGGGATTAGCCGAGCGGTCTAAGGCGCTGCAGTCATGGACTGTGCGGCTGGTCCCGGCGGAGGTTCGAGTCCTCCCTCGGGCATGGGTGTGTGTGTTTGTCCTTAGGATAATTTAGGTTAAGTAGTGTGTAAGCTTAGGGACTGATAACCTTAGCAGTTAAGTCCCATAAGATTTCACACACATTTGAACACTTTTTTGCACTCAAATAGTACATGAGTCCTCGTCGTCACTGTCGTATCTGCGTCGAAAAATGGTTCAAATGGCTCTGAGCACTATGGGACTTAACTTCTGAGGTCATCAGTCGCCTAGAACTTAGAACTACTTAAACCGAACTAACCTAAGGACAACACACACAACCATGCCCGAGGCAGGATTCGAACCTGCGACCGTAGCGGTCGCGCGGTTCCAGACTGTAGCGCCTAGAACCGATCGGCATCTGCGTCGCTAGACTTATGTTTGAAAAAAACAAATATTCGTAGAGAGCATACTAAATTAATTCCTGCGTCACCGGTGCACTTCAGTGATTGCGTCGAGGCACGGTCACGGATTGGAACACTGCCAGGAACAATATAGCAGTATCTCATACACACGTCAACAAGAAAACGAGTACTATTGCGAAGATCATCTCAGTGTATCTACTACAGACGCATGTGTAGCTTTTATGTTTGTCTTTTCACGAGAAAACAGTTAGTAGGAATTTGAGCTGAGGCTGCGAGAAGGAACTTGGTCAGGGAAATGTGCTACTAGTTAGATGGCAGCGGAATCATTTATACTGCGGATAAAAAAGTATAGAGTTTTCAAAGTCAACAAAAGAGAGCGTAGTTCTCACACCAGATGAGAACTCAACTGGTACAAAAATCTGGGAAGTTGTAGACTATGCTAGGGAGAATGGTGTGTTGTTGTCATGCTTATCACTTCACTCATCCTCTGAGTTATAATCTCTAGACATATCTTTCGGTAGTGTCTTCAGTCTCCACTATGGGAATAATTCTAGAAAATACCTACTCTGCAAACCGAAGGAACTGGTTTCTGTGAAGCAAATCTCGACGCTTTTTGGAACACAGTGCCTCAATGGAATATGCTGTCAGTGTCATAACTAGATGTCGTTCCTGTCAGGGTATGGTGTCGGATCCAAACGAAAGTGATAGTCCTACATATTGCATCGAGCCTCTGTCTTTATCAGTCTCTGAAAAGTCACTCCTTGAATGTAGCTTCAAAGATCAATAACGGACTTTTAAGAAGGTTCGCCGTGTAAACGTGTGAACATTTGGCACAGCGCGGATGTTTCTCAATAGCAACAGTCAAAGCGCTTCTACCTTAATGAAAGAATCAGGGTAAATCGTAACGCACTATTCAAGAGTATAAGGAAATTAAAAATCTGGACAAACACGAGTAGGACTCGCGCACTGAGGGTTCTGTACAAACATAGTTATGAACAGTCGTGTTCAAAAGTATCCGAACGACGTGAATTTCATTTCGCCTTATTCGCATGCAACCCACATAATGTAGCTGTCTAGCAGGTCCTCTAATCGCTCCTCGGTACAGTCGTTTGACTATTGAAAACGGTTCCAAAAGTCACCACTAGGAAACACTGCTCTGTATCCCAATAACTCAAGATGTACAGTAAAACCACGATACTACAAATAACAGGGAACACCTTATCACATAAGACTGTCCTTAAGGCTTGTAAGCTCACATTTATTACAATAAATGACATACCTGAAATGTTACCACTCTCATAGGTAATGCACCTAGTAAGTTCGTCATATCCATGAATTCCTGTTCAAAGTAACATACCGTACTTATTATTTAACACAAAATGACATTAAAAACTTAATTTATTCACGAGCAGCTAGTTGAGAATATGTATGAACTTCAAATGGCACGACGAACCGCCTCGTTCTGCATATGGATTCAAACCCGGGTCATGCAGACTACGACTACGTGACTGACGGAAACTAACAGTCATTCCCGACTAGGCATACAGAGAGTGATATACCTCGATTTTAGACAGTATCAGTTAGCAAATATCAACTTCAAATTACATAACGTAAACATTTTTAACGGACGCGAATTCCTTTCCAGCATCTATTATCCCTGTTAACGAACTACGAGAGATGTTAAATATTGCTTCTTCACAAGTAACTTACTTGAAGTACCGAGAGGTAAAGCTTTGTGTTGGACAGGGATTGTTATCGAAGCACAATCACGTGTGACATATAGGATTTTCTCGGCAGTAGCTAGATGTTTTAACTGAAATGACGTGACGAAACATTAATTTCTTCCTTCCCAGGTCTCCAACCCAGCACCTATCGCTGTTATATTCTAGAGAAAATGAACGTTAAATATGGGTTTGTTACACTAGAAGCGACATTTGAGCATGTTTGAACTAGAAATAATATGACGAAGAGTTCAGTGCTGACTGGGAATCAAACCCCAGCAATACAGTTGTTCACTACAAACAAAGAGAAGTCATCTACCGAATTTTTCTCCACCAGCAGCTCGGAATAACATCCTTGAACTTACAGTGATCTCGAAAGTAGTTCTGTCTCTCACTGGGAGTCAAAAACATCAGATATCGTTAGTGTTGACAACGAATGAAAATACATTAAAAATCAAAAATATTATCCACCAGCAGATAGGTGTTCTCATGATAGAGCGTGATAATACATAATGAAAACTTTAGTGCCAGGTCAGGGTCCGAAACCATTCAAGTGCAACATGTGGAGATGTTGAGGAATCTGCAGTTTTGAGCAAACAACAAATTGTAGTGGAGCTCTATTGTCATGAAGGGACCAAATTCCGCGTTAAGGGCGGTCTGTGTTGCATCCAAGTTCAGAATCAATTTTTCATGTGATTCTTGAGTTTCTCCCGGCGTATTTGATAATCAAAATATCCACGGGTATGCTGCCGGTCTATAGTGTCCAACGGGCACAATATTTCGGCGATCATACATGTCGCCATCATCAGGTGAACTGACGGGCTGAGCTCCTGTGAACGTGCCGGCACGGAGATCCGTACGCTATGGCTGCTCATAAATTGTTGTCTTACCGGCTGACAAAGGCAATGCTACAGTTGTTGTCTCCCATAAGGACTACACTGATAAGATGCAGAGCCTGCTAAATGACGATTCCTACCGGAAGATCAGCGTTGACCCTACAAAGAAGGTGGAGAACAAGACGAGGGCGCTTCTCAAGGACGCAGACTTACCGGAGGGTGACGCTAAGAAATTGTTACCCCAAGGTCCGGTACCGCCTAGACTATATGGACTCCCGAAGGTTCACAAAGAGGGGGTACCATTACGCCCCATTGTCAGCAACATCAGGTCACCTACATATTTGTTGACCAAATACCTGACGGGAATATTAAGTCCTTATGTGGGTAAATGCCCTCATCACATCCGTAATTCCGTGGATTTTGTTAAACGCCTTGATAGTTTCAGGTTGGATGAGTCAGATATCATGGTGAGTTTTGACGTCGTTTCCTTGTTTACGAGGGTACCCCTGCGAGAGTCACTAGAATTGATTAGTCAGAAGTTTGACGAGAAGACCACTGAACGTTTTAGGCATGTCTTGACTTCCACGTATTTTCTTTTTAATGGAGAATACTACGAACAAACGGAGGGAGTCGCCATGGGTAGCCCACTCTCACCGGTGGTAGCGAATTTGTACATGGAGAACTTCGAGGAGGAAGCCCTGTCGTCATCCGTATGGAAACCTACTTGCTTTTTCCGTTACGTGGACGACACGTTCGTCATCTGGCCACATGGTATGGATAAACTCCTTGACTTCCTTACACATCTAAACTCCATACACCCCAACATCAAATTCACTATGGAGACTGAAACGGAGGGTAAATTACCTTTCCTTGACGTCTTGGTCAAGAGAAGGGCTGACGGCACCCTAGGTCATGGGGTGTATCGGAAGACTACGCACACTGATCTGTATTTGCACGCAGACAGCTGCCACCACCCTTCACAGAGGAATGGGGTACTTGAAACTCTAGTACATAGGGCGCGCACTATCTCTGACGCAGAGAGTCTACCCCAGGAATTGGAACATCTGAGAACTGTATTTCGAAAAAATGGGTACTCAAAGTGGCAGATTCAACGTTCTCTCCGCCCAACCACTGCAGCACAACCTGTTGAGATGGATGAAGTCACGAGGGAGGAGGTAGGCACTGCATTTATTCCATACACAGGCGCACTCTCGGGGAAAATCGCCCGCATTCTGAAGAAACACCGGGTCGGAACTGTGTTTTGTCCTCCAAATAAAACTCGTGCACTGGTGGGGAGTGCCAAAGATGACCTCGGTTTGAGGAAGGCCGGCGTGTACCAGATTCCGTGTCAATGTGGCAAGTCGTATATTGGTCAGACGATGCGTACCGTCGAGGATCGATGCCGTAAACACCAGAGGCACACTCGACTGATGTATCCGAGCAAGTCGGCGGTCGCTGAGCATTGTTTGTCGGAAAATCACGCCATGGAGTATGACCGCACGAGGATTCTGGTACAGACGTCGAGATACTGGGACAGCGTTGTTAGAGAGGCCATCGAAATTCGCACTAATGACGACCTCATAAACCGAGACTGTGGCTATAATCTTAGCAAGGCGTGGGAACCAGCGATCGGGTTAATCAAGAGTAAATCGAGCAAACGTATAGTTGTGACGACCACGGCGGACAGAGCCATCACACCGACGTCATCTCAGACGCCGTCGCAATCTGTTCCACCGCGCGACCGTGGCGCGGGGCGCGGACGGCAGAGGGAGCGCGCCGCGGGCGGAGGGTATTTAAATCGGCCGCCGCCGCGACCGAACCCAGTTCCCTCTGAGCAGCCATAGCGTACGGATCTCCGTGCCGGCACGTTCACAGGAGCTCAGTCCGTCAGTTCACCTGATGATGGCGAAATGTATGATCGCCGAAATATTGTGCCCGTTGGACACTATAGACCGGCAGCATACCCGTGGATATTTTGATTAAGGAATATCATGTTTAACGTGAATTTCAGACCACAAAGCCTTTATACCTTCTTCACTTGGTGTAGCCAGAAGAGAATAGAATCAGTCTCTCTGTATCAAAAACCATCAGCATTAGTTGGAATCGAACTCACACTATAAGTATATGTATCTATAATCAATCCAACAGACCGCCAAATCGTCTTCTCTGTGACATTTTTCTGTCGTAAAGCTGTTGCGCGTTACTGGATGAGAATTCTGACATACAGGCTCCCTGTAGCAGTTTGCAGCATGTTCAGTACATTCATTTACTTGGTTGACCAAATCGCCATTAACTAGCTTCCTCGGCTACCCTGTGCATACATTCGACTCTATTTTGTAGTCATCGAAATAAAATCACGTAACTGCCACCTAGACGGACCTGCCAACCGTGTAGGGTGCAGAAATTTAAATAGGAAGTGTTCCTTTCCACTTGAGTTACTCTATTGCGGTATCTGTTTGTGAAAATGTCGTGCAGTGCAATAGAAAAGCTGTAACTGTCTGTCCCTCAAAAGTCTAGATCCAGCCATATGTATTATCTCACAGCACTGTGGAATGCGGAAGTTCTGGAGGACTCGTTGTTGACTTTTGGAGCTGCTGTACCTAAGTGTCAGTAGTGTAACCGTAAGCATCGGGCACCGTAGATTAAACATCGTGAGTTTGACTACGTTCACTGCTACATTTTTTTAAAACACATTTCTGCTGTCTGCTGAAGTTATCAATCTGATGGAACTTTGAACATAATTCGCTTCACTTCTCAACCCAAAAAGTCGCATGTGCAAAAAGGGCTAACTTCTGTGACATTTTCTTCTTTTTAGATTTAATAGATGGCCAGGCAGCAGATGCATCTCGAAACTTTTGTATTATGTATGGGGAGAGCACTTCGTGCCAAAATATGGCGGAAAAATATTTTCTACATTAGCTGTCGTGTGGTAGTGGCATTTTATTCTTCTTCAAACCTTGTTTGATAGCTTTAACTCAGAACAAGTTTTCTACATGCATGTAATCAATAAACTGCATTTGCATTGTCAGACTTTAGAGATAACATCAGAGAAATCGCATATATCGCTGATGACAAATTTCTCTCTCATGTTTACTATTGTTTTAACACACTAAAAGAAACCTTAAGAAAATTGTGCACTGTATTATAAGAAATGAAATACAACTAACCACGATAACCTTGTGACGAAAGTCTGTTTTAATAAATCTGTACACAAGCGTGCCTCTGTCGGCACAAATTAGTAAAATACTACTCACTTAGATTTCGATTGGGTCTGTGTTTAATTGATATGCTGTGTCATACTCAAGAGGTATGCAAATGCGGCATTTAATAAATACAGTTATGTATTCCTAGAAAACCAAAATTTGCTTGTAGCAGCGGAAAGAGGCGTTACGTGCTGTGCATCATCGTAAGTTTTTCACCATTGCACTATGAGCCGAAAATATTTTCTTGCGATTTCCTTATCGATGTTTGATCTGACTGCTTTTAGCTCTTTCACAGAAGGGATAAAAACGTTGCAGTCAGCGAGACTTCAACCGCAAACCAGAAAAGACGCTTTTTACAGGTCAGCAGGATACCACAGAGCTAGGGAAGAAGTATTGTTCTGAGCTTTCTCTTACGAGCACAATAGTGGCTAGAACTCGTAAACCGCTATTTAAAGGACAAGACTGTTGCGATTTCCACGTGCAACAACTTTCCTGGGCTGAAAACAGTAAATTTACAATCTTGTGTTACACCTCAACCGATCATAACTCAGATTATTCAATGGAATCACAGGAAAGATCAAGTGAACTTTGAGGCTTAATTCTGTATACACCAGGAAGTAACTCATCGATCATAGAGTTGTCAAACGTAACCTTGCCTTGTTGCCAAAGCTCAGTTACAGAACCAGCAGGAAGAAGACGAACCAATGTGATCCTACAGTGGGCTGGGAAGTGACCATAGCTGGCATCTCATAGATGTGGCTGCTACAGCCTGGAATACGTAATGTGACTGATTCGTGTTACTGTAATAAGGTTTAGGGACTGGAGCGTAGTCACTAATAACAGTCAGAACTGATTGCAAACTAAGCATCATAAATCAGCAACTCTCATAGTTGTTTTTATATTTCTTTCGTAAGTGTACTCAAAAATATGAAACTCGTTCACGGACGTTTTCGTGCCTCACCAATTGTCTATCACAACAAACAATTAAAAATAAAAAAAGAATGTGTGTGTGTGTTTGTGTGTGTGTGTGTGTGTGTGTGTAAGACGGAGAGAAAGATAAAAATAAAAAAGAAAGAGAGAGACAGTAAAAAAGTATTGTAAAGAAATTGAATCATGATATGTAAATAAATCTTTCATTAAAATGACACGTTCCACATCATTAGGAAGTGTCGTATTCATGATCTATGGAACAAGTATTAATCTTATCAGATCTAATCTATTCATATCATATTGCTGACTAGCCATGAAGAGTCTTGAATAACCGAAAATTTCGCCAATATCAGTAACCAAACCTAAACTTGAAAATAAAAGACGACAGTTTTTTTGTGATAAACTGGGACTCCTATCAAGACCCTTTCGTCCCTGTTAACTAACCACGGAAGATGTCTGATATACCTCCATTCAGAAGTAACAAAGTGTGTATGCAAGTAAAGATGAAGCGCATGATGTGAAGTTCTGTGACGGAGATACGAAACCAACACGTAATCGGATTGTTAACTAACCAAAATCAAATGTTACGTTTTGGTTTTTCTTACCAGCTGCTAGGTGTTTGAATCTAAAATAAAGATAAAATGTTTTTTTGCCTGAGCGACAAACGAACCGCACACCTATCATCCACGAATGTAGCGTTAAGTATCAATTGCTTACTCACCATCAGTAAGATGTGTGCGTGTTTGACCAGAAATAACGACAACTATTGCGATTATTGGCAACACATGAACAGACATTAAAAATGCACGTTAATTTTCACTAGCACGCCGGTGTGCACGTGATAGGGCTTGAAATGAAATTATGAATATTTTTGTACTGGATCAAGATTCGGACCCACATACTTACCTTTGAAGGAGACCTAGAGAAAGAAGATTGCAGTCTTGAGAAAAGGAACGGAACGATTGAACTATACTGTTCCGAGAGATTCAGATCCTCGAAAGAGGAGATAGGAATTCGAATCACAGTCCAGCACCAAATTTTTCAACGTCTTTTGTTCAATCAAGTACAAGTAAAATAAGAGTCCTGTTCCTTTAAATAGCTATCGGTTCACCAAATAAACTAAAATTTTCAAATGTAAGTAAGTTTACTGGCGACAGTATTTTTGTTTACCATGATATCCGCCTATGTCATTTCCCAACGTAAACTGGCTCTGCCCAGTTGGTAATGAAGGAATGTAATGTTTCATGCGGGTTGTGGATTATAACGTCTTTCTCTTGAGGTTACCAGAGGTAAAGTAAATCTGTTTGTGCCTCTTAAAAGTAAATGCCCGAACCCACGCATTGCATCTGTGATAGATTGTTCCACCAGACATTTGTGGCCACATTTCCCAGTTCCAGGAGTGTGCTGTAACGGATGATGCACTTAGCTTACAAAATTAGTCATAGTGGAAGAAATGCGAGTCTATTAAATGGTTAAGTAGAAGCATGCTTCTGACGCGGAGATTATGCTATTCTCATGTCAGCAGGACGTAAAGTCTCTTCTAGGCATCAAAGCCTGGATGTGAAGCCATTTTGAAATTTTCACTAATTCAGCAAATTTCTTAGTTCGAGAAAATCCACTGTGAAGTGTGAAGTTACCGGATAATTCGATTATTACTGTCATTATTACTATCATTTTCTTCATACCGCTGCTGGAACACATGTGCTTGAAGATCATTTAATGCCTTTTGGTCATTATAGAAGTAGTTGCCCAAGGGCAGGTTCTTTCCCTGTCTACAGTATCCTTTTCATGTTAATATAAAGCATCATGAATTACTCGTGGATAAAATTAAAACTAAAGTAATCGATGAAGATGTTACTTGATAACAAAACTGTACTGCCTTTCTTCCTTTGCTTGCGCCCAGAAATGGCGGTCGAATACTGCCAAACCAAAAGCCAAGGGATCTTACTGCCTTCCGATATACGTCGCTGTCAGTTCTTCCATATGATTTGGTCGACATGACCTGTTTCAAGTTGTGTATGACAGAGAATGTTTTAGAAAATCAATTATTTTCCTTTGCAATAAACAGAAAGATTTACATTCTAAGCTATCCAAGTTCCAAATTTTCGCAATATTAGTTCTGATTTAATACTCTCTTCAATAATGTAGGAAAGTTTTTCACAGTTAACAAAATCCACATCATACTCATTGACCTTACACTTAGTCGCTGACCATAAATTCTAGCTCAGAGTGACATCAGTTTCTGTAAGCTAATGTAGCGAAGACTGTTTGCCACTGTTCTTTATCACGGTATATCTGTATATATGTATGTGTGGGACCACTTATCACGGGATAATTATATATTTTTATTTTTATTTAAATATTGTGGCCTAGCATGAGACTATTAATTAACATATACGGCGATAATACTCGTACGGACATTGGCTGCCCCAAAGTACGTACGATATAATATGTTTTAAACACAACGAGCGACTCACCGCCCTCTAATAAATAGCTTGCGTGAGCGCTGCTATTTAGAAAAGAAAATATGCGTATTCTTACGGAAACGTGTAACTATTAATATGAGTCTTAGGGGCTACGGGTTTTTTATGTATGAAATGTCACAAAGATCAACTAAGATATTGCGGAGCTTATTGAATGGAATGATTTTCAATATTACTTGTTCATTATCTGCAGGACAAAACTTGAGAAAATCTCATCTGCTGTTAGGCGGCCAAAATGAAACATACTGAACTCATTCAGTGCTGTGAATTTTAATAAATGAAATCCATCACTACTTTCTTTAACTGTGAAAGTAATGAAAGATCAAAATTGAGAAGTCTCTCGCATGTACATTTAATAACATGAATCGTCATCGTAGTGGCCATCCAAATGCTGCTAGGGAAGAAGAGCTCCCCGCCTTAAGAAGTTCTGAAAAACTTGGTTAATGAGAATTAATGGTTGGGACCATGAGAAGTGACAACTAACGCAATAATACACACTTTCTAATAACCATTTCTATTATATTTTTCAAAAATACGGATAAAACTTACGTTAATTATCAGACAGCACTACAATGGCGGCCTACCGCCAGACGAAACAAAACAGGAGAGAGAGTTTTCAATAAAGCCACAGTCTCTGTTCATGTTCATTTTCATTACACAGATAAAAAACGTTCTTTTTTGTATCACATTGCTGTGAGTAATTTTTGGTGGTATTATTTAACTTTTTTAATCTTTCTTATACATTGCGCACACATGCGTAGTCTTGAAATAATTTAAATTCACACGTGACACAAGCAAAAACCTTTTTTTTTTTCTTTTCTCCAAATGTACATTTATGTGACATACCGTCACGTCTTTCTCGCCAGAAAATACGCAATTCATTCATTGGGTTCCGGAAGTACACTGTAACAGTAATTTCTGTGTGTATGCAGTGCTTACAGATTGTAAAATTTAGTGGTGCCCTCTCTTCCACATCTGTATACAACCTGCCTGACCTAAACGGGCCCTTTATCATTACGGGCCCTGGGCAGTGCAACATCATACTGATAACAGTAATGTGCTTATACTGACAATCTCACTGTTTTTTTACATGATTTTGTAATGATTTAAACAAAACAACATGACCTTCTGTGAAATTTGTCAGTAGGCAATCTGCCTTCCAACCAGCGAAATGCGGCAGAGTACGGCCGGTAAACGATTCACAAACTTCGATTTAGTGCCGTTAAGACGATTTCTTTAGACATTGTCGTAGCTGAAGGAATTTGGTTTCTTCTTAAATCGTCTTACACAGCAACGTTCATAGATATCTCAAATAGGAAAAGCTCTTTATACAGGTATGAAGGTTGTAAAACAAACTTCCCACAATTTGTGTCAGGTTTATCTTTTCGTCTGATAGCACTGCGTAAGAATTTTGTCTAAGAGGTATTCCATGTAGTGTTACTGTACCTGTGGGAATCATTGGTTGAAAACGAGTTTAACACAAATGGGTACAGTACTGCTAAATATTCAAAATGATTATCAACCTAAGTCTGAGTTCATCCACAAACTGAGGCGCATTTATAATATTGAAGCTAGAATGTGTATCTTTGTCTTCCTTGAGTGGGCATTGGAAAGCGTTTACACACACATATACAATACTATGAATACTTGCTCTCATAAATTTATTTTGTTTTTTTAATTCTTCTGGCTCTTCAGCGTGCAATATGTGTTGTAGATACAGTATTAGACAAAAAAATTGAACGCCGAGTCGTTCACGTAAGGTGGACAATACTGTCGTGCTTCCCTCAGAATTCTATGTACGGCAATATGCTAGAACTGGCAACATTGTAGACTATGGCACTTCCCGGAGGAGGTTTTGACTGTAGTCTGAGTACATCATTGTTGATTACGACTGTAGTCTTGAGGTAAAACGTGAAACTAGCTAATACGACATCTGTCGCCAAAATTTTTATCGCCCCGTACCTGTTAACTGGCTAGGTAAGTCAACTCAAAAGGCCCCGAGGAAAGCTACGGCATACCACCTCCAACAAGACCATGTCTATTCAAGCACTGTGGCATTCACACCAATCTTCTGACTGATGACTGCTTTACTTTACTATGGATTCCAAAGTTCATAATCTTCGAGTTATTAACTTTTTTGTGTTTTCATGCTGTACCTTTGATATCAGTAAACGTAAGTAACTGGTCGAGCACTGTCACCATTCGAGTTGTCAAGGTGGTAGACGACGATGCTGTCGACCCCAGTTACAATCTTGGTCATGGCTGTGTTCCAGTCAAATACCTCTATGTGCCTTTCTGCGTATTTCAAGATATACATTTATACACTTGGTACGCATCCAAATTGATATCTAATAGAGCTGTATTTAGCAACATGAATCAGATATGTTTTCTGAGAAATGTATTGGAGATTTCGTTTGTGTGTGGCGCATGGTGCAAGAAATATTTTTGGTTTGCTTGCTTCTATGATAGTTTTCACCCCACTGAATGCGAGCAAGCTCACGAATAGACTGTCGATAATTGGAAATACGCAATAATACACTTAAAAGGTGTATTTTTGCATTATGTATCCCAATGAAAATAACTGTAAATAGATTATATGACTACTTGCTTATTACTCGCACTTGTCGATGCTTTCCTAAAAAATAAAAATAAAAATGAAAAGAGAGAGAGAAAAGAGAAATGTATTTCAAATATCAGCTCGGTAACGCCCTGTTCGTCTCGTGATGTAAAGCAAGGGTAGTTGATAGGTCATATCTCGTTGTACTAGCGATATTTATGGCTACAGGATTCTTTCTTTTCTCTCTGCAAACAACCAGAACAGAATTCAGTAACAATGTGGTAAGAACACCTATGCAGTGCGCCAATTATACACTCATCCTTTCTTGGTTATTTTGTTAATCGTGAACAATTGTCGGTAATGCAGTAAATATTCTTGATTACTGATTTGTTATTACTACCACTGTTGTTGTTATTCATCACCTCACAACGGCTTTCCTATCACTCATTGCTGCTGAGGCATGTAACAAATGGATCAGGACGAATGGAATGTGGGATGTTTCGTCACGGAGAATATAAACATTTATCTCGGTGTCTTGTGTTCAGGGTAATATGAAAATCACAGGAAAAGAGGACGACAACAGGATGCTGGTGATGCAGGCTATAATACCCAACTATTTCTGTCGACTTAACACCCTGACGACAAACAAATTGGCGTCTCAGTGTATTCTGATTATAATTCGTTAGCCTTCTTGCGACTACGTTCTAATACCTCGTGGGAGCAGGCATAATATTTTGCTTTTTGAACACCGAGCAATAACACACAAAGATAGTAGATGGAAGGATACAAAGAAATAATCAGACTCATGAGTGTGGCTCTATTTCATCATTAGAAGACTAAACAAGAGGGAAATATTACGAAAGCAATGAATACTCTGGTTAGTATACATTATTTGTATAGATCTGAAGATGAAAAATCACAGATCTGCACTCCTCTCTTCTGAATTTTCAAATGAATTGATTATTACGTGGCACAGAATGATTAGTTAACTGTGTTTCTTACAGGTTCCATTCGCACTAACATTTTTCTACATCCTCGTGCAATTCATGAAATTCTACTTGTGTGATCACAAAACTGCACACAGATGCAATCGATTTCGAGGTGCAAAGTGTTTGTTATCTTACTTTTCGCGTCAGGTGAGAAAAGTTGATTTCCAAAGACTTTTAATTGTACTGAAATAATCTTTTGTCACCAAGTAACAAGGCGTTTTATTCATATATATTTTGAGGGAAACTGTAATCGTGATGGAAGATTATACACCAGAATATTTGACACAACTGGTAGGAGAAAACGCTGCATATTAACCAAATCCTGCACCTCCTCTCCGTATCCTCCTATGACACAAGCGCGGGATTCTCCTCGCATACCGTTACAGAGCTGTTCCTAGCACAGCTGAGAACTGGCAGCATCCTCACAAACATTTGGCAACACTGTGACAGGTCAATCACTTCCACGTATGGTACTGAACTAACTCGCTAAATCACTTGATATTCCCTTGTCATTTGAATGACTCGTGCTATATAATCCTCATGTAAACTAAGACACTGAGACAGAAAATTAAAATTTTTGGCCAAAGAAATGCTATTCTTCACATAAGTGACAACTTTTATTATGACATCTTGGACATTCGGGAATCCAGCCGGATGTTCGCGTCGTCCTCGCACGATATTTCAATAGCGTGCCTCGCTGTCTTCTTGAGATGCTACCTGAGACTCGTCCTTGGGTCTTTTTTTTTTTTTCCTTCCCTCCTCTGATGGAGGAAGGC
The DNA here is from genome assembly GCF_021461385.2 of Schistocerca piceifrons. Lineage (NCBI taxonomy): Eukaryota > Metazoa > Arthropoda > Insecta > Orthoptera > Acrididae > Schistocerca > Schistocerca piceifrons. The sequence continues at coordinate 313,588,532 of NC_060142.1, read as the reverse complement.
GGGCTGTTTGAGGGCATGCTGGCGTCCCTTTTCAGCCGTGGGGTATTTACATAGTTATTTTTATTTGATACAATTTATTTTTCCTACAAGTGCATTGTTAAAATTGGTTGACAATTTCATTACTGCAGGTTTTTAGCAAGATGAAGACAACATAAACAAGTATATTAACATAATAAAATTTAAGTATATAAAAGTATGAAGTACACAATGTATATACCAATGAAAGAAAAGAGACATATAGAATACAAAACAATTAAAATACAAAAAGACATATAGAATACAAATTGATGTTAACATTATAGGAATTTATTGGATGATTGAGTTAAATATATGTATTGTGTATGTGTTTATGTGTGTGGTTGATAATGTGGTGTGAGAAATATATATATATATATATATATATATATATATATATATATATATATATATATATATAATTATTCTGTTGTGTCTTTCGGATTTCGAGCATAGTGGGCTCTACAGTTTTTTTTGTGAATAGTTTAATTTGAAATATATATAATAAATAGGTATATGTATTACATTATTTATCCTGTTTTATCCTGAGAGGGGGTGAGCGGTGTTTGGTGTTGTTTAGATTGTTTGTTTCCTGTGGTGGTTTGTTGTGTGTGTGTGTGTGTGGTTAATCTGTTATTCTTTCGTCAAGGTGAGTTGGTGTTGTTGTGTGTGCAGTTAAGGGTAGCAGGATTGGGATGAGGTCAGGGAATGTTTTGTCTGTGTTTTGGGGTATTGTCCGTGATGAGGGAATGTATTTGTACTTAGGTTTTCTGTTTTCTCTTCCATTAATAGTGAGAATATCCTCCATGTCTGGTCTGTTGTGGAGAAAGTGTTTTCCATATCTCGCCCTAAGTTTGGCCATTCTGGTTTAGAGTGGTTCTATGCCTGAGCTTGTATATACTCCATTGCTGGGGGTTGTAGGGGGTAGCTTGATGATGCTGCGTATTAGTCTTCTTTCTATTTTGTATTGTTTTTCCGCTATGTGTGCCGGTATTCCCCCGAGTGGGGTGACTGCGTATTCGGGTATTGGTCTTATAAATGTTTTGTATGTATGTAGGACTGTTTCGTTGCTGCAGCCGTGGAAGCGTCCTTGAACCCATCTTATTAAGTTTTGTCTTAGCCGTGTTTTGTTCAGAAGGTGATTTAGGTGCGTTTTCCAGTTCAGGTGTCGGTCTAGATATACTCCAAGGTATCTGGCTGAGTTGGTCAGTGCGAGTGGCGTGTTCCATAGTGTTAGTCGGACGTCGTTGTCGTCTGTTGTCGTTTTTTTGTCAGATGTCTGTGTTTGAAGGGAACAGTCTGTGTTTTGTTGGGGTTAGGGCGAATTCGCCATTTGGTCATCCATTGCTCTAGTCATGTGAGGTAGTCGTTCGTCTTCCGTTGTACAGTGTTTGTTTTCAGTTCGGTGCACCAGTATGCTGTATCGTCTGCATAGAGACCTACGGTTTCGGTTCGTGTCCTGACAGTGGGTATGTCGGCTGTATATAACGTGTAGAGTAAGGGCGTTAGTATTCCGCCTTGTGGTACCCCTGCTTGGGAGTAAAGGTTTCAGATTTTTCTTTTCCTACATGTACGATGCATGTTCTGTCAGTTAAGTAAGCTTTTATAATTCTTGTCATTTTCGTTGGGATTCCTATTTCTGTTAATCTGTAAAGTAGGCCGTTGTGCCATAATTTGTCAAACGCACGCTCGATGTCCAGAAGGACAGCGAGTGTGCAGTGTCCATTGTTGAATCCTGAATCCTTTCGCTATGCTGTCAGTCAGTTTCGGTAGGGGGTCTTTGGTGGAGCGCTTCTGTCGAAAACCTGCCTTTATAGGGGGATTAGTCCTTTTTCATCTGTGTATTTCCGTATCCTGTCCGTCAGTATCCGTTCATATGTCTTTCCTATTATGTCTAATAGTGATATTGGTCTATATGAACGGCGGTCAGTCCTGGGTTTGTCGGGTTTGGAGATCATTATTGTTCTGCTGGTTTTCCAATTTGTCAGTATTATTTCGTAAGTCATGCAAAAGTTGTAGATGAGGGATAGTAGAGGGGTGAGGATATGTAATGGGGCTTTTTGGAAGTGGAGTCGTTGGATACCGTTTTCGCCAGGGGCAGAGTCTCGTCCCGTGTAGATTGTGTCTGCTATTTCAGTCTCTGTTATGTCTCTAGTGAGGGTTAGTTGTTGTTCTGTTTCGGTTGTGGGGGTTTCTAGTATTTGTGGTAGTTGGGATTCTACGTGTTGTCTGAATTGCTCGTCAAATTTGTCGTCGGCTGGGAACGAATAAACTTCTTGCAGCACTTGTTTAAATGCTTCTGCCTGTTCTTTGTGGTCGGTCGTTGGCTCGTTGTTTACCAGTAGGGTGGATTGAGTCGTCTTTCGTTGTCCTGTTAGGGTCTTGAATCTATTCCAAAATTTTCTACCTTTCCTGCAATTTAGCTGAGCACAGATGGCGTCCCATTGCTGTTGTTTGTGTGTTGAGATGATTCTCTTGACCCATAGCATTTAGTCTATTCCACTGTCGTTTAAGGTCTGGGTTGTCTCCATGTCTTATTTGTCTTTGTAGTCGTTTTTTCTGTCTAATGAGGTTTAATGCTTCTGAGGGATGGAGGCTTTCCAGTTCCCTATTGTTTTTGTTGGTATCGCTTCTGTTATGGCTGTTTGGATGGCTGATTCAAGTCTGTAGGCAACAAGTTGTAGGTCGTCTGGGTCTGTGGTGCTGATGGGGGCAGTTAGTTCTTCTGTTAGGATGTCTCGTTATTTGTCCCAGTCAGCGTTTCTGTATAGTTTTATGGTTCTGCTGGTCTGGTGAGGGGGAGGTGGTTGTGTGGCTGTTGTTGAGAGTGTGATGGGGAGATGGTCACTTGTAATGGAGTCGCCTACTTTGGGTTCAGTTAAGGTATCGTGGGGTATGGGCTGTAGAGGATGTGGTCTGGGTTTGATGTGCCTTCGAAGCCTTTGAAAGTGGGTTCATGAATTGGTAGTCTGAGTATGGGTTCGGTGGTTAAAAGGTCGAATAGTAGTCGGCCGTTTACATTGTCTAGTCTGTCTCCTAGTAGGTGATGTCTGGCGTTTAGGTCTGCAAGGAAGATGGTGCGGTTTTGTGTCAAGATGTGTTGTATGAATTGTATTGGCAGTGCTGTGCCTGGCGGGTTATACATACAAACTATTTGGAGAGTCCTTCTGTCCCTGTCTTTGATTTTAATTATGGCCTCAATGTTGTTATATGGCAGTGGGAGTGCAATTTCCTGGGCTGCTATGGAGTTGTTTACATAGATTGCAACGCCTCCTCTTCCGTCTTGCCTGTCTTTGCAGAAGGGGTTATATTTTGTGAAGTCGCATTTGTCGTGGTCGCGGAGCCAGGTCTCTGCAATCGCAGCAATATGTATTTTCTCATGGTGAAGTGTGTGTGTGAGGACAGTCCGTTTATTTTTTATCCCTTGTGCATTTGCAAAGAGAAGTTTTAAGTGGTTTCTGTCGTCCATGCTTTCCGTGGTGGTGGTGGTGTGTGTGTGTATGTGTGTGTGTGTGTGTGTGTGTGTGTGTACGTATGCGTTAGTGTTTACTGTTTTGCTTGTCTTTCGGCGCTGCTTTCTTGCTGTGGGTGGTGTGGAGTGGAGTGGTGGATGGGGGAGGGGTGGGCTGAGGTGAAGTGGTGGGGTGTGTTTGTAGTTAAGTGTTCTGTGTCTATGTAGTTTTCTGGGTCCAATGCCTCTGTAATGTTGACATGTAGTGTGTTTCTGATATGTGTTGCTATCATCTCCCTCTCAAGGATGTTTTTGGATGCACGGTCGATGGATTTCTTTACGTCCTCGCGTCGGTCCTGGAAGAGATCGATCAGGATGGTGGTCATCAGACGTATCAGGTCGTTCTTGAAGACGATGTGGTTTGCTGAGACCGACTCTCCGTTTTCGTCCTCTTTTTGTGGGTGGTTGATCTGGCCCGTCCATTGTTTTGATCGGGGAGCGGACTTCAGGGTTGGATGGTTCCTTGGGTCTACGGGGACATTTGTAAGACAGGGCGGAGTGCGATCCTGAGCAGTTCGCGCATTTTTCCTCCTTCAGGTTGCACTGTGAGAGGTTGTGCTGCCCTCCTCACCTGGCGGCGCGGCGCCGCGTGGGGGGGGGGGGGGGGAGGGGGGGGGCAGACGGCGACAGCTGGTTCCGACGTCGTCTCAGCCTTCAGGGAGGCGGAAACCAGATTCCGTATGGTACTCCATGCAGAGATGGAGGCCGCCTGCCTCACTCTTCGTGAATTCCTCCACTGCAGTCCCCACAAAGAGAAGGACGACGGGCCTGTCACGGAGGAAGCCCACCCAGGTTGTGACCAACCGACCCAAACGGCATGGCCAAAAAAGATGACAATAAGCCGAGCCAAGCAGGCCGCGGTTGCAGCCAACACAGCGCCCCAAAGCGTAAGGACGCAGAGGTCCAGACCAGAGAGTTCGTCAACTACAGAGACTGCCTGGTAAACAGCGAGATCCTGGACGACACGATCCCGAACGTGGCCGAGCGAGGCGAGCACCAAATGAGCTTCCTACAAAGTCAGGAGCTCATAAGTAGAAAGGCAGTTGCCCGTGAAGAGCAATTTAGAAAAGAGCAAGAAGAGAGGGAAAGAAGGCACGAAGAGAAGCGCAACAGAAGGCGCGACGCCGCTCTTGCCCTCCGTGAACGCCAGCGCCAACGCTGACAGGACGGCAAATAAGAGAAGACAAACACAAGCAGTTCTGGCCGGGCTTTGCAGGTTTTCCTTGGCCGCTAAGGTTAACTGTCCCCAACATACTCCTGCAAATAAATTCCCAGTTGGGAAAACACCGCCCCCCCCCCCACCCCCCCATGCACCACTTGCGAGCAAAATAAATAGTGCCAAAACAGAATAAAATTATACCCTATGGCTGAAAAGGAAATAATGCAAGCCCTAGAACATCCCGCCCTTCTCCCTCAGAGAAGGGAATAAAAAAAATAAAAAAAAGACCCAAGGACCAGTCTCAGGTAGCACCTGAAGAAGACAGTGCGGCACGCTGTTCAAATATCATGCGAGAACAACGCGAACATCCGGCTGGATTCCCGGATATCCAAGATGTCAACAGACTGCCGGGAAAGCATGAAGAATTACAACTTTTATTATGTTTCACGATTCATTATTGGGCTGAGCGACCAATACCATGATAAGAGTGGTGTGCTGGCAGCAGTGTGTCCGTATCCCCGTGGTACCGCCTGTGTCTCGTGTCGCATTGGCTCAATGAGTCATCAGTTCTAACCCTGGTAGGGGCCAGCATGTGTCAGGTTTTTTTCTGATTTATTTTATGGAGCTGCGAATTTCCAGAAAAAAATCTGTAACGAAATCAGAAGAAAACCTTTACACATCAACTCGACTCAGTAAGTTGTGTTAATGGTCATAGATCTCGGCTTTCTGACTGCCAAGCTGCTTCACAATACAAGCATCTCTCAAGAAATTCGAATCGAATGTCAACGGTACGAATTTCAATATTGTTCTTCACTTAAGACTCATATTCCAGGGTGATAAGCATGAAGGAAATCAACCTTTTGATTACTATATGGCTTCTATACTAAATTTTCACGGTAACAATTAGGAACTCTCTGCAGACATTTGCTAACAGCGGCTCTAGCAACTTACTTTTTCTTTGGGTAGCTTCAAATATGAGCAATTTTGTCGCCTTAAATCCAATTGGATATTTGAAATATCACTTTTCAACAGCGTTCACTTCTCCATTAATTAATGTATGGACCTCAAAACAAGAAATTTGCATGAGTAGCTACAGAGCAGGTTCTGAAAGGTATTGACACAATGTTTCGCATCCATTTACCACAGGGAATCAAAGAAAGAAACCAAACACATTACATTGCATTTACTCTCTGTGCCTTGACTAACACATATGAATGCATGACAAAAATAAATTATTTGAAGACTCTCCTGTGAAAGGAAAAAGAACAGGATGTGACGCTTTAATTATAGCACACTGGATCAGAAACAATGAAATTCTGTGGCACATTGATGTATTGCATACTAGTGTAATAAAATACTCATCAAATAAAAACGGTTTTGTGCCTCCATTGCTACAGAGTGTGAAACACAAATTGTAGACAGATTTTATGGGTCACCACTCAACAACATTAAAGCATTTTACACCGTCGAGAGTGAGGAGTGGAGCAGACGTTGTCTGCAGAAGGCGAGGCAGCGCAGCGCCTCAGCCTCTGCTGGTAGGCAGCAAACAGGTCCCAGAGAACTCAGACGCATGCGGTGTTCAGAGGCAGATGGTAGGCCAAGAAATCTCATGCTGAAATATTTTTGAATCCAACTGTTATTACCAATGTGACAGAAAGCGAAATATATTGCAATTCGCTTGAATTACACTCATAGCTTCAGCACCGAGGGGAAAGGAGCGATAAAAATTTTGGCGACGCCTACTTTCGGTTGCCAGACGTCGCATTCGCTAGTTTCGCTTTTTACCTCAAGATTACGGTCGTAGTCAACAATGATGTACTCAGACTGCAGTCAAGACTTCCTCCGGGAAGTGCCACAGTCTACAATGTTACCAGATCGAGCATACTGCCGGACATAGAATTCTGAGGGGAGCACGACTGTATTGTCCACCTTACGTGAACGACTAGGCAGTCAATTTTTTTGTCTAAGACTCTATCTACAACACATACTGCACGCTGAAGACACAGAAGAATTAAAAAAACAAAATTAGTTTATGAGAGCGACATTAACTATAGCGTTCGAAGTATTCATAGTATTGTATACGTGTGTGTAAACGTCTTCCAATGCCCACTCAAGGAAGACAAGGATACACAGTCTAGCTTCAATATTATAATTACACCTCAGTTTGTGGATGAACTCAGACATAGGTTGATAATCATTTAGAATATTTAGCAGTACTGTACCCATTGGTGTTAAACTCGTTTTCAAACAATGATTCCCAGAGCTACAGGAACACTACTTGTTATACCTCTTAGACAAAATACTTACGGAGTGCTATCGGACGAAAAGATCAACCTGACACAAGCTGTGGGAAGATTGTTTTACAACCTTCGTACCTGGATAAAGAGCTTTTCCTATTTGAGATATCTGTGAACGTTACTGCGTAAGATGATTTAAGAAGAAACTAAATTCCTTCAGTTTAAAGAAATCGTCTTAACGGCACTAAATCGAGGTTTGTGAATCGTTTACCTGCCGTACTCTGCCGCATTTCGCTGGTGGAAGGCAGGGAGCTTACTGACAAGCCGGCCGGAGTGGCCGAGCGGTTCTAGGCGCTACAGCCTGGAACCGCGCGACGGCTACGGTCGCAGGTTCGAATCCTGCCCCGGGCATGGATGTGTGTGATGTCCTTAGGTTAGTTAGGTTTAAGTAATTCTAAGTTCTAGGGGACTGATGACCTCAGAAGTTAAGTCCCATAGTGCTCAGAGCCATTTGAACCTTACTGACAAATTTCACAGAAGGAAAAGGGGACGAAATGTCTCCCATTGAAAGGTCATGTTGTTTTATTTAAATGACTACAAATCAGGAAAAAAGAACAGTGAGGTTGTAAGTACAAGCACATTACTGTTGTCAGTATGATGTTGCACTGCCCAGGACCTGTAATGACAAAGAGCCCGTTTAGGTCAGGCATATTCTATACAGAAGTGGAAGAGAGAGCACCACTAAATTCTACAATCCGTAAGCATTGCATACACACAGAAATTACTGTTATAGTGTACTTATGGAGCCCAATGAGTGAATTGCGTATTTTCTGGTGAGAAAGATGTGACGGTATGTCACATAAATGGACGTTTGGAGAAAAGGAAAAAAAGGTTTTTGCTTGTGTCACGTGTGAATTATAAATTATTTTAAGACTGCGCACGTGTGCGCGATGTATAACTATGATTAAAAAAAATTAAATAATACCACCAAAAATTACTATCAGCGATGTAACATAAAAAAAGAACATTTTTTTATCTGTGTAATGAAAATGAACATGAACAGAGACTGTGGCCTTATTGGAAACTCTCTCTCCTGTTTTGTTTCGTCTGGCGGTAGGCCGCCATTGTAGTGCTGTCTGTAATTAACGTAAGTTTTATCTGTATTTTTGAAAAATATAATAGAAATGGTTATTAGAAAGTGTGTATTATTGCGTTAGTTGTCACCTCTCATGGTCCCAACCATTAATTCTCATTAACCAAGTTTTTACAGAACGTCGTAGTGCGGGGAGCTCCTCTTCCCTAGCAGCATTTGGTCGGCCATTACGCTGACGATTCATGTTATTAAATGTAAGTGCGAGAGACTTCCCAATTTTGATATTTCATTAATTTCAAAGTTAAAGAGAGGTGTGTTGGATTCCATTTACCAAAACTCACCGCACTTAATGAGTTCAGTATGTTTCATTTTGGCCGCCTAGCAACAGATGAGATTTTCTTCAGTTTTGCCTTGCAAATAATGAACAAGAAATATTGAAAATCACTCCATTCAATAAGCTCCACAATATCTTAGTTAACCTCTGTGATATTTGGTACATAAATAACCTGTAGCCCCTGAGACCCATATTAATATTCACAGTTTGCGTAAGAATACGCATATTTTCTTTTCTAAATAGCAGTACTCACGCAAACTATTTATTAGAAGGCGGTGAGTCACTCGTTGTGTTTAAAACATATTATATCGTACGTACTTTGGGGCAGCCGATGTCCGTACAAGTGTTATCACGGTTGAAGTTAATTAAAAGTCTCATGCTGGCCCACAATATTTACAGACACCCCCAACCAAAATCATAAAATATAATTATGAAAATAAAAATATGTAATTATCTCGTGATAAGTGGTTCCACACATACATATATACAATTACATCGTGTCATAACTGCCGTCAGCTTCACATCTGCTGTGCAGCAAACTACGTAAATTTAAGTATCAACTTTGTTTTTCTTATTTGTCACTTTCTTTTCTGTGTGTTTTGCTTTTAGAAAGCTCTAATTTTCGAGTACTAGTAATAGTGTTCCATAGATTTCGTGTTTGTTTTGAATACAGTCCAGAGACAGGTAGTGCTTATATTCATTGTTTCCAACAAGCACTGTCTAGTAACCACAGTTTAGTCAGCTATCAGCCGGCTTAATGAATTAGCAGTCTAGTTAAAAGTTGATTAACTCTCTACAGTAAAGTGTTGATTACTTAGGATGGATAGGGTGTGTGGCTGCTGTGTACGGACGCTGGAGGAGCTGGCCACTCTTCGCGAACAGCTGAACGAGCTGATGGCCGTCTTCAGGCTGCTGCCTCGGAGTGTAGCGGCAGTGGGGAGTCTGGTGCGTCGCATGGTACACCCCAGGTGTTACATGCTTCACCCACGGTTCGTGCTGTCGAGACATCTTCGTAGGGTACCGGGCGTGGTTGGGCCACCCTCTCCCCAAGGGGAGTGGCGGGTTCAGCGGCGTTCGCGGCGCACAAGGCGGAGGGTCAATGTGGGGGCTGGTCGTGTGGCATCGCCCGCTGTGCCTTTGAATGGACATGTGGCCGCTCCTTCAGCAAGGTCTGAGCCGGCACACGAAGGGAGGGGTTTATTAGTGATTGGGAGCTCCAATGTTAGGCAGGTGATGGAGCCCCTTAGGGAAATACCGGAAAGGTCGGGGAAGAAGGCCAGTTTTCACTCTGTCTGCTTGCCAGTGGGTCTCATCTGAGATGTGGAGGAGGCTCTGCCGGCGACGATAGAGAGCACTGGGTGCACCGAACTGCAAATTGTTGCACACGTCGGCACCAATGACTCCTGCCGTCTGAGTTCAGAGGTCATCCTCATTTCATACAGGCGGTTGGCGGAATTGGTGAAGGTGGAAAGCCTCGCTCGCGGGGTGGAATCTGAGCTAACTATTTGTACTATCGTTCCCAGAATCGATCGCGGTCCTCTGGTTTGGAGCCGAATGGAAGGCTTAAACAAGAGGCTCAGACGATTCTTCGGAGACCTGGGGTGCAAATTTCTCGACCTCCACTGTCGAGTGGAGGAATGTAGTGTCCCCCTAAATAGGTCAGGCGTGCACTACACGCAGGAAGCGGCTACAAGGATAGCGGAGTACGTGTAGAGTGCACATGTGGGTTTTTTAGGTTAGAGAATTCCCTCCCTAAGCCCGACAAGACGCCTCCTGAGACGCGACAAGGTAGTAGTAGGCAAAACGCAACAGGGAATAACAATATTAATTTGGTAATAGTAAACTGCAGGAGCGTCTATAGAAAGGTCCCAAAACTGCTCTCATTAATAAACGGTCACAATGCCCACATAGTACCAGGGACGGAAAGTTGGCTGATACCAGATGTAAACAGTAATGAAATTCTAAACTCAGATTGGAATGTATACCGCAGAGACAGGCTGGACAGTGAAGGGGGAGGCGTGTTTATAGCGATAAAAAGTGCAATAGTATCGAAGGAAATTGACGGAGATCAGGCCCAAACATGGTAATTGGATGTCTCTATAGGCCCCCTGGCTCAGCAGCTATTGTGGCAGAGCACCTGAAGGAAAATTTGAAAAATATTTCGAGTACATTTCCCGAACATTTTATAGTTCTGGGTGGAGATTTTAATTTACCAGATATAGACTGGGAGATTCAAACGTTTATAACGTGTGGCAGGGACAAAGAATCCAGTCAAATTTTTTTAAGTGCATTATCTGAAAACTACCTTAAGCAGTTAAACAGAGAACCAACTCGTGGCGGTAACATATTAGACCTTCTGGTGTCAAACAGACCCGAACTATTTGAAACAGTTAACGCAGAACAGGGAATCATCGATCATAAAGCGGTTACTGCATCGATGATTTCAGCCGTAAATAGAAATATTAAAAAAGGTAGGAAGATTTTTCTGTTTAGCAAAAGTGACAAAAAGCAGATTACAGAGTACCTGACGGCCCAACACAAAAGTTTTGTCTCAAGTACAGACAGTGTTGAGGATCAGTGGACAAAGTTCAAAACCATCGTACAATATGCGTTAGATGAGTATGTGCCAAGCAAGATCGTAAGGGATGGAAAAGAGCCACCGAGGTACAACAGCCGAGTTAGAAAACTACTACGGAAGCAAATGGAACTTCACAGCAAACATAAACGTAGCCAAAGCCTTGCAGACAAACAAATATTACACGAAGTGAAATGTAGTGTGAGGAGGGCTATCGAGAGGCGTTCAATGAATTCGAAAGTAAAGTTCTATGTACTGACTAAGCTGTTTCACAGAGGAAGACTGCACTGTAGTTCCTTCTCTAGATTGTCGCACAGATGACAAAACTGTGGATATCGAATTAGATGACAGAGGGATAGAAAAATAATTAAAATCGCTCAAAAGAGGAAAGGCCACTGCACCTGATGGGATACCAGTTCGATTTTACACAGAGTACGCGAAGGACCTTGCCCCCCATCTTGCAGCGATGTACCGTAGGTCTCTAGAAGAGCGTAGCGTTCCAAAGGATTGGAAAAGGGCACAGGTCATCCCCGTTTTCAAGAAGGCACGTCGAACAGATGTGCAGAACTATGGACCTATATCTCTAACGTCGATCAGTTGTAGAATTTTGGAACACGTATTATGTTCGAGTATAATGACTTTTCTGAAGACTAGAAATCTACTCTGTAGGAATCAGCGTGGGTTTCGAAAAAGACTATCGTATGAAACCCAGCTCGTGCTATTCGTCCACGCGACTCAGAGGGCCATAGACACAGGTTCCCAGGTAGATGCCGTGTTTCTTGACTTCCGCAAGGCGTTTGATACAGTTCCCCATAGTCGTTTAATGAACAAAGTAAGAGCATATGGACTATCAGACCAATTGTGTGATTGAATTGAAGAGTTCCTAGATAACAGAACACAGCATGTCATTCTTAATGGAGAGAAGTCTTCCGAAGTAAAAGTGATTTCAGGTTTTAAGTAGGCTGTTCAGGTGCTTATGTTGGTAACGCCACGTAGCGCTCTGTATGAATATCACTGACTGTGCTGTGTGCAGTCTGTGGCTGGTTTGCATTGTTGTTGGCTATTGTAGTGTTGGGCAGTTGGCTGTTAACAGGGCGTAGCGTTGCGCAGTTGGAGGTCAGCCGCCAGCAGTGGTGGATGTGGGGAAGTGGGATGGCGGATTTTTGAGAGCGGATGATCTGGACGTGTGTCCATCAGAAACAGTACATTTGTAAGAATGGATGTCATGAACTGCTATGTATATTATGACTTTTGAACACTATTAAGATAAATACATTATTTGTTCTCTATCAAAATCTTTCATTTGCTAACTATGCCTATCAGTAGTTAGTGCCTTCAGTAGTTTGAATCTTTTATTTAGCTGGCAGTAGTGGCGCTCGCTGTATTGCAGTAGTTCGAGTAACGAAGATTTTTGTGAGGTAAGTGATTTGTGAAAGGTATAGGTTATTGTTAGTCAGGTCCATTCTTTTGTAGGGATTATTAAAAGTCAGATTGCGTTGCCCTAAAAAAAATATTGTGTGTCAGTTTAGTGTTGATCAGAATAGGTAAAGAGTGAAATGTCTGAGTACGTTCAGTTTTGCTCAGCTGTTTGAAAATCAAATAATGTAAGAGATTTATCAGCACAGTAATTCACTAATTTTTCTAAGGGGACGTTTCAAGGAGTGGCGCAGGGGAGTGTCGTAGGACCGTTGCTATTCACAATATACATAAATGACCTTGTGGGTAACATCGGAAGTTCACTGAGGCTTTTTGCAGATGATGTTGTAGTATATCGAGAGGTTGTAACAATGGAAAATTGTACTGAATTGCAGGAGGATCTGCAACGAATTGACGCATGGTGCAGGGAATGGCAATTGAATCTCAATGTAGACAAGTATAATGTGCTGCGAATACACAGAAAGAAATATGCTTTATCATTTAGTTACAATATAGCAGGTCAGCAACTGGAAGCAGTTAATTCCATAAATTATCTGGGAGTAGGCATTAGGAGTGATTTAAAATGTAATGACCATATAAAATTAATCGTCGGTAAATCAGATGCAAGACTGAGATTCATTGGAAGAATCCTAAGGAAATGAAATCCGAAAATAAAGAAAGTAGGTTACAGTACACTTGTTCATCCACTACTTGAATACTCCTCGCCGTTGTGGGATCCATTCCAGATAGGGTTGATAGGAGAGATAGAGAAGATCCAAAGGAGAGCAGTGCGCTTCGTTACAGGATCATTTAATAATCGCGAACGCGTTACGGAGATAATAGATAAACTTCAGTGTAAGACTCTGCAAGAGAGATGCTCAGTAGCTCGGTATGGGTTTTTGTTGAAGTTTCGAGAACATACCTTCACCAAGGAGTCAAGCAGTATATTGCTCCCTCCTACGTATATCTCGCGTAGAGACCATGGGGATAAAATCAGAGAGATTAGAGCCCACACAGAGGCATACCGACAATTTTTCTTTCCACGAACAATACTAGACTGGAATAGAAGGGAGAACAGATAGAGGTACTCAAAGTACCTACCGCCACAAACCGTCAGGTGGCTTGCGGAGTATGGATGTAGATATAGATGTAGATAAAGAGCACTGGAAAACGGTCTTCGCTACATTAGGTTACTTAAACTGGTGAAACTCTGAGCTAGAGTCAGCGACTAATTGTAAGGTCAATGAGTAGGATGTAGATTTTGTGACTGTGAAATACTTTCCTGCAATATAGAAGCGAGTATTAAATCTGAAATAATGTTGCGAAAATTTTGAACTTGGATAGCTTAGATGAAAATCTTTCTTTTGAATACATTACAGGAACATCAGTGATCATAAATATTTACTATTAAAAACAGTCTTGATCACGATTTATTTATCAAGGTGGCCGGTTTCGACCACTACTGTGGTCATCTTCAGACCATTGAGTAGGAGCCTCTTTCTGTTGGAGAATCACTACTAATTCTCCAACAGAAAGAGGCTCCTACTCAATGGTCTGAAGATGACCACAGTAGTGGTCGAAACCGGTCACCTTGATAAATAAATCGTGATCAAGACTGTTTTTAATAGTAAAAAAAAAAAAAAAATTCTGTTTATTGCAAAGGAGAACAACTGATTTTCTAAAACATTCTCTATCATACATAACTTGAAACAGGTCACGTCGGCCAAAACATATGGAAGCACTGACAGAGGCGTATATCGGAAGGCAGGAAGATCCCTAGGCTTTTGGTTTGGCAGTATTCGACAGCCATTTCTAGGCGCAAGCAAATGAAGAAAGGCAGCGCGTTTTCGTTATCAAGTAACGTCTTCATCAATTAATTTAGTTTTAATGTGATCTACGAGTAACTGCTGATGTTTGATATTCACATGAAAAGGATTCCGTAGACAGGGAAAGAACCTGTTCTTGGGCAACTATTTGTATAATGACCAAAAGGCATTAAATGACCTTCAAGCACATGTGTTCCAGCAGCGGTATGAAGAAAATGATAGTAATAATGACGGTAATAATCGAATTATCCGGTAACTTCACACTTCACAGTGGATTTTCTCGAACTAAGAAATTTGCTGAATTAGTGAAAATTTCAAAATCGCTTCACATCGAGACTATGATACCTAGAAGAGTTTTTTCATCCTGTTGACATGAGAATAGCATAATCTCCGCGTCAGAAGCTTGCTTTCCACTATGACTAATTTTGTAAGCTAAGTGCATCATCCGTTACAGCACACTCCTGGGACTGGGAAATGTGGCCACAATGGTCTGGTGGAACGATCTATCAAAGGTGCAATCCGTGGGTTCAGGCATTTACTTTTAAGAGGCACAAACAGATTTACTTTACCTCTGGTAACCTCAAGAGAAAGACGTTATAATCCAGAACCCGCATGAAACATCACATTCCTTCAAACCCATCTGGGCAGAGCCAATTTACGTTGGGAAATGACATAGGTGGAAATCATGGTAAACAGAAATACTGTCGCCAGTAAACTTACTTACATTTGAAAATTTAATATTATTTGATGAACCGATAGCCATTTAAAGGAACAGGTATCTTATTTTACTTGTGCTTGATTGAACAAAAGACGTTGAAAAGTTTGGTTCTTGACTGTGATTCGAATTCCTATCTCGTCTTTCGAGGAACTGAATCTCTCGGAACAGTATAGTTCAATCGTTCCGTTCCTTTTCTCAAGACTGCAATCTTCTTTCTCTAGGTCTCCTCCAAAGGGTCCGAATCCTGATCCAGTACAAAAATATTCATAATTTCATTTCAATCCCTATCACGCGCACACCGGCGTGCTAGTGAAAATTAACGTGCATTTTTAATGTCTGTTCATGTGTTGCCAACAATCGGAATAGGTGTCGTTATTTCTCGTCAAACACGCACACATCTTCCTGTTGGCGAGTAAGCAATTGATACTTAAGCTATATTCGTGGATGATAAAGAAGGACGGTAGGTGTGCGGTTCGTTTGTCGCTCAGGCACAAAAATTTGTATCCTTATTTTAGATTCAAACACCTAGCAGCTGGTAAGAGAAACCGATACGTAACATTTGATTTTACTTAGTTAACAATCCGGTTACGTGTTGGTTTCGCATCTCCGTCACGGAACTTCACATCATGCACTTCGTCTTCAAATGCATACACACGTTGTTACTTCTGAATGGAGTATATCAGAGATCTTTCGTGGTTAGTTAACAGGGACGAAAGTGTCTTGATAGGAGTCCCAGTTTATTACAAAAAACTGTCGTCTTTTATTTTCAAGTTTAGATTTGGTGACTGATATTGGCGAAAATTTCGTAGTTCATGACTCTTCATGGCTAGACAGCAATATGATACGATGGGATTAGACTTGACTAGATTAATACTTGTTCCATAGATCATGACTACGACATTTCGTAATGTTGTGGAACATGTCATTTTAATGAAAGTTTTTTTTACATACCATGACTCAATTTCTATACAGTAATTTTTTACTCTTTCTCTCATTCTTTTTATCTCTCTCACTCACTCTCTCTCTCTCTCTCTCTCTCTCTCTCTCTCTCTCTCTCTCTCTCTCTCTCACACACACACACACACACACACACACTCATACTCACACACATATTCTTTTTTTATTTGTTTGTTGTGCTCGACTGTCGGTGAGGCATGAAAACGTCCGTGAATGAGTTTCTTAGTTTCGAGTGCACTTGCAAAAGAAATATCAAAAACAACTATGAGAGTTACTGATTTATGATGCTGAGTTTGCAGTCAGTTCTGACTATCATTAGTAACTACGCTCCAGTCCCTAAACCTTGTTACAGAAACACGAATCAGTCACATTACGTATTCCAGGCTGTAGCAGTCACATCTTTCGTTCCTGCTGGTACTGTAACTGAGATTTTGCAACAAGGCCAGATAAGTTTTGCAACTCTTTGATCGACTAGCCACTTCCTGGTGTGCACGGAATTAAGCCTCGAAGTTCACTTGATTTTTCCTGTCATTTCCATTGAACAATCTGAGTTATTATCGCGTGAGGTGTAACAAGAGATTGTAAATTTACGGTTTTCAGCCCAGGAAAATTGTTGCACGTGGGAATCGCAACTAATCTCGTCCTTTAAATAGCGGTTTACGATTTCTAGCCACTATTGGCCTCGTAAGAGGAAGCCTATTTGCTAGCTCTGTCATAACGTGCTGACATGTGAAAAAGCATCTCTTATGGTTCGCGTTTTCAGTCTCGCTGACTGTAACATTTTTATCCCTTCTGTGAAAGAGCTAAAAGCAATCAGATCAAACATCGATAAGGAAATCGCAAGAAAATACTTTCGGCTCATAGTGCAATGGTGAAAACTTACAATGCTGCATAACAGGTAACGCCTCTTTCGGCTGCTGATAACCAAATTTTGGATTTCCAGGAATAGATAACTTTATTTATGAAATCCCACTTTTGCATATCTCTTGAGTATGATACAGCATACGAATTAAACACAGACCCAATCGAAATCTAAGTGAGTAGTATTTTACTAATTCGTGCCAACAGAGGCACGCTTGTGTACAAATACTCAGTTTTATTAAGACAGACTTTCGTCGTAAGATTATCGTGGGTAGTTTTATTTCATTTCTTATAATACAGAGCACAATTTTCGTAAGGTGTCTCTTAGTGTTGTTAAAACAATAGTAAACATGAGATATAGGCGAATTCCCTGATGTTATCTATAACAAACTGGCATTGCTCATGCATTTTATTGATTACATGCATGTAGAAAACTTATTCTGAGTTAAAGCTGTCAAACAAGGTTTGAAGAAGAATAAAATGCAACTACCACATGACAGCTAATGTAGAAAATACTTTTCTGACGTATTCTGGCACGATGCACTCTCCCGATGTATAATACAAAAGTTTTGAGATACATCTGCTGCCTGGCCGTCTATTAAACCTGAACAGAACACAATGTCGCCGAAGTTATCCCTTCTTCCACATGCGACTAGCTCACACGTAGCTACGGCAGCACCAGAAGTCAACAACAGTTCCTCCAGAACATCCCCATTCCACAGTGCTGTGAGATAATGAATGTGGCTGGATCTAGACTTCTGAGAGACAGACAGTTACAGCTTTTCTTTTGCACTGCACGAAGTTCTCTAATAGCAGACTGCGCAGTATAAAAGCTCAAGTGCAAAGAAACACTTCCTATTTAAATTTCTGCATCCTACACTGTTGGCAGTTCTGTGTAGGTGGTAGTTCCGTGATTTTATTTCGATGATTACAAAATAGAGTCGAATGTATGCACTGGGAAGCCAAGGAAGCTAGTTAATGGCGAATCGGTCAACCAAGTAAATAAATGTACTGAACATGCTGCAAACCACTACAGGGAGTCTGTGTGCCAGAATTCTCATCCAGTGAGGCACAACGGCGTTACGACAGAAAAATGAGTCACAGAGAAGACGATTTGGCGGTCTGTTGGATACATATACTTATGGTATGTATTCGTTTCCAACTTCTTCTGGTGATTTTTGATAGGGAGAGACAGAGTCTATTCTCTTCTGGCTACGCCAAGTGAAGAGGCTATAATGGCTTTGTGGTCTGAAATTCACATTAAACATGATATTCCTTCTCTATCAAGTACATGTTAGGTTGAACGACAATAAGGCCAGGAGCGGCGACATGTAGAAACTTTATCACTAGTAACCTTTCTTATGTTAGTTGTTTATTTCTAGTGACGAAACAATCGCTATGAATGGTCACAGGACACTTATTCCATCTTTTATTTGGGCTTCTGTATATCGATAAAATTGGTTCTGAGCTGGGATGCAACACAGACCGCCCTTAACGCGGAATTTGATCCCTTAGTAACAATGCAGCTCGACTACAATTTGTTGTTTGTTCAAAACTGAAGATTCCTCAACATCTCCACATATTGCACGTGAATGGTATCGAATCCTGGCCCGACACTAAAGTTTTCATTATGTATTATCAAGCTCTAGCATGAGAACACATATCTGCTGGTAGATAATAATTTTGATTTCTAATCTATTTTCATTCGTTGTCAACACTAACGATATCTGACGTTTTTGACTCGCATTGAGAACCAGAACCATTTGCGAGATCACTGTAAGTTCAAGGATGTTATTTCGAGCTGCTGGCGGAGAAAAATTCGATAGCTGACGTCTCTGTGTGTAGTCAACAACGACATGATTGGGGTTCGATTCCCAGTCAGCATTGAACTCCGCGTCGTATTATTTCTAGTTCAAACATGCTCACATGTCGCTGCTGGTGTAACAAACCCGTATTTAACGTTCATTTTCTCTAGAATATAAGAGTGTTAGGTGCTGGGTTGGAGTCCTGGGAACGAAGATATTAATGATTTCAGTTAAACCATCTAGCTACTGCCCAGAAAATCCAATATGTCACAGTTGATTGTGCTTCGATAACAATCCGATTAGGTTCTGGGTTCGAATCCCTGTCCAACACAAAGTTGGTGCAAGCTCACCTTTGTGATGTTAAAAGAGTTTTACAGCAATACGAATACCACCCTTGGATGTAATGGTTTGGCGAGGAACACTATAATGTGAAAAATGGAGTTAACTTGAGCTCACAAAGACAGGTATGGTAACTACAATAAGGAAATATTTTGCAATTATAACGAATATCATGATAAAGCCTTATGTATTTTTATAGTACCAACGTTCTGCACATGTACCCCTGCGTGATTCAGAAAACTGGTACGAGATGCCGATTTAAGGGAATACTTTTACTCAAAGACAGTAAACAAAAGAAAGCATCAGATGACAGAGAGAGAGAGAGAGAGAGAGAGAGAGAGAGAGAGAGAAGGAGAGGGAGAGGTAGAAAGAGGAAAGCCCATCATGATAAACAGGTAGTATGTAAATGCAAAGTACTACCTCAGCGCTTAGCTGTATGGCGCGCCAGTAATTTATATATCTTGAATGCACAAAATACGTGTACGAAATTCCGTTTAGCATCCGTGGATATCTCAGAAAGCTCCCCTATTTTGTCATCTTTCTTCCAGTGAACCTCATCGGTAAGAGTTATAATAGCTTAATTAATGTAGAGCCAGTATTATATTTTGCTCGTTAAATATTTTCTTTCATTTTTAAAGGGGTCCAGAAGGCTAAGGCTAGATGTTTCAATTTTAAAGACCCTGAATTCCAGTCACGTTTGTAAAGCAATGGACACTTCATTTTTCCTCTTATTGAATATGAGGCCAAAGGACCGTATTTGGTAGTCGCATTAAACAAGATAATTGTGTGTAATGGTTTTATGTAAATTTTATTTGTCAAATCTTCTCAAGTACTGATACTTCAAGGTTTTACAAGTAATATGAGGCACACGAGCTGCACGCAAACATGAGGCAGATGCTCTGAACAGAGAAACACACACACTCACTCACACACACAGATTATATATATATATATATATATATATATATATATATATATATATATATATATATGGGGCGGGTTGTGTGTGTGCGCACGCACTCGAGACCAGTAAAGCTATGCGACCTTTACAGACTGACATACCATGGAGGCTGCACCCTGCAGAGCGACTTGTGTCCAGTAAACACAGCCATTCTGACCTCAGCTGCCTGGAGAGAGCCACTTATCTGTCGGCTCATGCCTGCTGCTACTTGAGGTAGCAGGTCACCCCTTTGTGACTGGTTCCTTGCCACGAGTGGCAGCTCACTCCACTCAACTTGAGAACCCATTGCACCGCAGATGCTTATGGCTTGCTCGACCCTTTTACGGCAGTCTCGTGCCAACGATCTGTCAGACAACGAGGTTGTACTTCAGAGGTCGTCCAACCTATGGCCGTGGTTATAACTGAGTGAATGATCTTTTATTGCTATATGATGACTGTGAATGGAGTAATTAATTGTAGATGGATTTGCGTATCTGTGGATTGTAGCAACAAGCCACCCATGTGTGTAAGGCCATCAACGCACTGCCTTCATTCATGAGTATTCTCAGAACGTTCAGATTCTGTGTAATATTGTGCGCCTGGAGTCCTTCTTCTTATTATATGTATCCTGAAATAAATTTACCGGTACACCAGTATATAAAAACGCATGTGAGGAGGCTTGTAGACAAGTGCACCTGTGTATTTTCTTGTAGTTTACTTTGGAACCAGCTTTACCCTTATAATCAAAGGCATGATATTCATCAGACGATGAGTACGTGATACGAAAAAAAAAAAAAAATGATACCCATGTCCCAGTTAAAATGTCTTTGACGGACTTGTGCTACAGGTGAAGCTCAGCACAACTTGTCCGCAGCTCGTGGTGCGGTGGTTAGCGTTGCTGTCTCTGGATCACGGGTCCCGGATTCGATTCCCAGCCAGATTGGGGATTGTCTCTGCCTCGGGACTGGGTGTTTGTGTTGTCCTCATCATTCCATCGTCACCATCATCATTCGTGACAGCCGCTTGCTTGGATTGTGTAGAAATTGGACTGTGTGAAAATTGCGTCTTTGTAAGGGCGCTGATGACAGCGCAGCTGAGCGCCCCACAAACCAAACATCAAAACCATCAGCGCGATTTCATCAGCATCCATTTTATTCACAATGAGAAGGTGATGTTACACAGCAGTTTATCCCTAAACTCTTACGAAGCGTTTAATGTCATATGCACATCCTCATGGTCAATGCTGCTTAATAACTGCAGATGATATTTAGTATTGCCAGAAACCGCACAGCTAATTTAACTCTTCTCTTACTTTCCTTTTATAACAGTTAAGGCAGTCATTTTCTGCAGTGGTAGCGACCTTTTTGTAGGTGGCTCACAACAAGGGAGATTAAGAGAAGGATCAAACAGAGTAATAAATTCTTCAGTGCTGAAAACTACCCTTGAAAGCAGGTAAAGAATGCAGAATTCGCTTGGTCCCAACTCCCCTCAACGGGCGACTGAGGGGCGGCTATCTGCGTAAAAGACAGTCTTGCTTGAGGCACTGGGAGGATTCCTTTCAGGAAAGATTGAAACCTAAGCCAGCTCCAGCTTTCAGAGATGGTAGACCGTTAGTACAACCGTTTTTCTCAGGAGACGTGTTAAGCAGGAATATTAGTTTAAAACACTTGTAACCAATTTTCTGACTGGAGAGCACTTTCTTTCTTGTGCGTACCTACCTGTAAGTCTGTGAATTCGTCAGCTTCAGAATCCTGTCGTGGACTCGGAGAAGTTTTCTGTCTTCCTCCCCACACCTTGGAATTATTGATTAATGATAATAAAATCCGCAGGAGTGCGTGTTTGTTTAACTTATGTACAAAACCATTACTGAACGCTACTCGCAGCGTCCGCTGCAATTTGCGAGCGATTTTCCTACACTTGTACAAACAGGAGAGCTACAGTTGGTTAAAATAGATCACACTTATTGCTAGCAGAATGAAGAATAAATATTTGTGGACAGGCGAGTGGGAAGAAAATACTTGCTGCCAGAAAACATTTGCACCCACATGGATGTTTCCATTGTAGTTCCGAGTGCAGAGGTCAAGCCAGACTCAACTGTTACCACCGCTGCCTACTGCATCGATGCTGGATGAGAGTGGTAAGAATGAGCTTTCAATAGAATCACCAAGTTGATTATAGTTAACTTCCATGAGGGCCTAACTGCACAATTTTAACATTCTGAGCCATACAGTTGCTTGTGTCACGCATTTTAATAATTCTGCTGATGTTCGATCTTATTTTTCCGGTTTCTTGCTTTTAACCACATTCCATCCATGCAGTATTCACGACTTATTCTCGTGATTATACATTTACTGTTCTCACTCACCTGACACATAGATTTCAAGAACACAATCCTTCATTTTTTCATTAAATGCTCACTTGCTTATCTAAGTGAAACATATGTTGATGCTTCATGATAATAAACTTTGAGTCTTACAGTGACTGCTCTGTCCTTTACGGATAAAAATCCCCCTCTCAGTAATATATGCTTGTGTAGCGTGGTACCTTTAGAAGCACAACAGTATTTTTTATTTACTTTGTTGATTAAATGAAATTTATTTCTGCTTGGAAAATATATAATATGAAATATGTTATCTGGCTTTAAAAACTAAAATCATAAAAATTATACCAGTTGAAATGTAGCAGAATAGAGTGAAAAACGACCATCTTTGTCAAATTAATATTCGTGGTCTTGCTGACATCCTTCACTTGTCACTTTCTTCTTCATCTTTCCTCCTCATTGTAAATGTAGTGGTGCAAATAATTGTCTTTTTTACACCAGTAATAAGTTTATTTTTATTATTTGTTAACGTTAATCTGTCTGTTATATTATTAACAATTTAACAAGTGGAAAAGTGGGTGAGTGTTGTATAAACCTCAGGACACGCAGTTAAGTTTTCGTACATTTCTGGGGTATTATCTAATGCACCTCCATGAACCATGGACCTTGCCGTTGGTGGGGATGCAACTACAACGAAGGGGTATCTGCTGAGAGACCAGACAAACGTGTGGTTCCTGAAGAGCGGCAGCAGCCTTTTCAGTAGTTGCAGGGGCAACAGTCTGGATGATTGACTGATCTGGCCTTGTAACACTAACCAAAACGGCCTTGCTGTGCTGGTACTGCGAACGGCTGAAAGCAAGGGGAAACTACGGCCGTAATTTTTCCCGAGGGCATGCAGCTTTACTGTATGGTTAAATGATGATGGCGTCCTCTTGGGTAAAATATCCCGGAGGTAAAATAGTCCCCCATTTGGATCTCCAGGCGGGGACTACTCAGGAGGACGTCGTTATCAGGAGAAAGAAAACTGTTGTTCTACAGATCGGAGCGTGGAATGTCAGATCCCTTAATCGGGCAGGTAGGTTAGAAAATTTAAAAAGGGAAATGGATGGGCTAGAGTTAGATATAGTGGGAATTAGTGAAGTTCGGTGGCAGGAGGAAAAAGACTTTTGGTCAGGTGAATACAGGGTTATAAATACAAAATGAAATAGGGGTAATGCAAGTGTAGGTTTAATAATGAATAAAAAAAATAGGAGTGCGGGTAAGCTATTACAAACAGCATAGTGAACCGTTTATTGTGGCCAAGATAGGCACGAAGCCCACGCCTACTAGATTAGTACAAGTTTATTTGCCAACTAGCTCTGCAGATGATGAAGAAATTGATGAAATGTATGATGAAATAAAAGAAATTATTCAGATAGTGAAGGGAGACGAAAATTTAATAGTCATGGGCGACTGATATTCGGTAGTAGGAAAAGGGAGAAAAGGAAATGTAGTAGGTGAATATGGATTGGGGGGAAGAAATGAAAGAGGAAGCCGTCTGGTAGAATTTTGCACAGAGCACAACTTAATCATAGCTAACACTTGGTTCAAGAATAATGAAAGAAGGCTGTATACATGGAAGAAGTCTGGAGATACTGACAGGTTTCAGATAGATTATATAATGGTAAGACAGAGATTTAGGAGCCAGGTTTTAAACTGTAAGACATTTCCAGGGGCACATATGCACCCTGACCAGAATCTATTGGTTATAAACAGCAGATTACAACGGAAGAAATTGAAAAAGGTGGGAATTTAAGGAGATGGGACCTGGATAAACTGACTAAACCAGAGGTTATATAGAGTTTCAGGGAGAGCATAAGGGAACAATTGACAGGAATGGGGGAAAGAAATACAGTAGAAGAAGAAGAATGGGTAGCTTTGAGGGATGAAGTTGTGAAGGCAGAAGAGGATCAAGTAGGTGTATAGACGAGGGCTAGTAGAAATCCTTTGGCAACACAAGAAATATTGAACTTAATTGATGAAAGGAGAAAATATAAAAATGCACTAAGTGAAGCAGGCAAAAAGGAATACAAACGTCTCAAAAATGAGATCGACAGGAAGTGCAAAATGGCTAAGCAGAGATGGCTAGAGGACAAATGTAAGGATGTAGAGGCTTATCTCGCTAGGGGTAAGATAGATAGTGCCTACAGGAAAATTAAAGAGACCTTTGGAGAAAAGAGAACCACTTTTATGAATATAAAGAGCTCAGATGGAAACACAGTTCTAAGCAAAGAAGGGAAAGCGGAAGGGTGTAAGGAATACATAGAGGGTCTATACAAGGGCGATGTACTTGAGGACAATATTATGGAAATGGAAGAGGATGTAGATGAAGATGAAATGGCAGATATGATAATGCGTGAACAGTTTGACAGAGCACTAAAAGACCTAAGTCGAAACAAGGCCCCAGGAGTAGACAACATTCCATTAGAACTACTGACAGCCTTGGGAGAGCCAGTCCTGACAAAACTCTACCATCTGGTGAGCAAAATGTATGAGACAGGCGAAATACCCTCAGACTTCAAGAAGAATATGATAATTCCAATCCCAAAGAAAGCAGGTGTTGACAGATGTGAAAATTACCGAACTATCAGTTTAATAAGTCACGGCTGCAAAATACTAACGCGAATTCTTTACAGACGAATGGAAAAACTAGTAGAAGCCGACCTCGGGGCAGATCAGTTTGGACTCCGTAGAAATATTGGAACACGTGAGGCAATACTGACCCTACGACTTATCTTAGAAGCTGGATTAAGGAAAGGCAAACCTACGTATCTAGCATTTGTAGACTTAGAGAAAGCTTTTGACAATGTTGACTGGAATACTCTCTTTCAAATTCTGTAGGTGGCAAGGGTAAAATACAGGGAGCGAAAGGCTATTTACAATTTGTACAGAAACCAGATGGCAGTTATAAGAGTCTATGGGCATGAAAGGGAAGCAGTGGTTGGGAAGGGAGTGAGACAGGATTGTAGCCTCTTCACGATGTTGTTCAATATTTATATTGAGCAACCAGTGAAGGAAACAAAAGAAAAATTCGGGGTAGGTATTAAAATCCATGGAGAAGAAATAAGAACTTTGAGGTTCGCCGATGACATTGTAATTCTGTCACAGACAGCAAAGGACTTGGAAGAGCAGTTGAACGGAATGGATAGTGTTTCGAAGGAGGATATAAGATGAACATCAACCAAAGCAAAACGAGGATATTGGAATGTTGTCGACTTAAGTCGGATGATGCTGAGGGAATTAGAGTAGGAAATGAAACACTTAAAGTAGTAAAGCAGTTTTGCTATTTGGGGAGCAAAATAACTGATGATGGTCGAAGAAGAGAGGATATAAAATGTAGACTGGCAATGGCAAGGATAGCGTTTCTGAAGAAGAGTAATTTGTTAACATCGATATAGTCAGGAAGTCGCTTCTGGAAGTATTTGTATGGAGTGTAGCCATGAATGGAAGTGAAACATGGACGATAAATAGTTTGGACAAAAAGAGAATAGAAGCTTTCGACATGTGGTGCTACAGAAGAATTCTGAAGATTAGATGGGTAGATCACATAACTAATGAGGAGGTATTGAATAGGATTGGGGAGAAGAGAAGTTTGTGGCACAACATGACTAGAAGAAGGGATCGGTTGGTAGGACATGTTGTGAGGCATCAAGTGATCACCAGTTTAGTATTGGAGGGCAGCGTGGGGGGTAAAAATCGTAGAGGGAGACCAAGAATTAATACACTAAGAAAATTCAGAAGTATGTAGGTTGAAGTATATACTGGGAGATGAAGAAGCTTGCACAGGATAGAGTAGCATGGAGAGCTGCATCAAACCAGTCTCAGGACTGAAGACCACAACAACAACAACAACAACTAATGCAGAACCCTGTTATATTATTTTATCCGTATTTTCAGAAAATTGATATATTCATTTAGTGTAATTTTATTCATTTGCTCTGAGGGGCAAGGGTTGGTTGGTGGGAATATACACTCCTGGAAATTGAAATAAGAACACCGTGAATTCATTGTCCCACGAAGGGGAAACTTTATTGACACATTCCTGGGGCCAGATACATCACATGATCACATTGACAGAACCACAGGCACATAGACACAGGCAACAGAGCATGCACAATGTCGGCACTAGTACAGTGTATATCCACCTTTCGCAGCAATGCAGGCTGCTATTCTCCCATGGAGACGATCGTAGAGATGCTGGATGTAGTCCTGTGGAACGGCTTGCCATGCCATTTCCACCTGGCGCCTCAGTTGGACCAGCGTTCGTGCTGGACGTGCAGACCGCGTGAGACGACGCTTCATCCAGTCCCAAACATGCTCAATGGGGGACAGATCCGGAGATCTTGCTGGCCAGGGTAGTTGACTTACACCCTCTAGAGCACGTTGGGTGGCACGGGATACATGCGGACGTGCATTGTCCTGTTGGAACAGCAAGTTCCCTTACCGGTCTAGGAATGGTAGAACGATGGGTCCGATGACGGTTTTGATGTACCGTGCACTATTCAGTGTCCCCTCGACGATCACCAGTGGTGTACGGCCAGTGTAGGAGATCGCTCCCCACACCATGATGCCGGGTGTTGGCCCTGTGTGCCTCGGTCGTATGCAGTCCTGATTGTGGCGCTCACCTGCACGGCGCCAAACACGCATACGACCCTCATTGGCACCAAGGCAGAAGCGACTCTCATCGCTGAAGACGACACGTCTCCATTCGTCCCTCCATTCACACCTGTCGCGACACCACTGGAGGCGGGCTGCACGATGTTGGGGCGTGAGCGGAAGACGGCCTAACGGCGTGCGGGACCGTAGCCCAGCTTCATGGAGACGGTTGCGAATGGTCCTCGCCGATACCCCAGGAGCAACAGTGTCCCTAATTTGCTGGGAAGTGGCGGTGCGGTCCCCTACGGCACTGCGTAGGATCCTACGGTCTTATCGTGCATCCGTGCGTCGCTGCGGTCCGGTCCCAGGTCGACGGGCACGTGCACCTTCCGCCGACCACTGGCGACAACATCGATGTACTGTGGAGACCTCACGCCCCACGTGTTGAGCAATTCGGCGGTACGTCCACCCGGCCTCCCGCATGCCCACTATACGCCCTCGCTCAAAGTCCGTCAACTGCACATACGGTTCACGTCCACGCTGTCGCGGCATGCTGCCAGTGTTAAAGACTGCGATGGAGCTCCGTATGCCACGGCAAACTGGCTGACACTGACGGCGGCGGTGCACAAATGCTGCGCAGCTGGCGCCATTCGACGGCCAACACCGCGGTTCCTGGTGTGTCCGCTGTGCCGGGTGGGTCTGACACACCGGTGTCAATGTGTTCTTTTTTCCATTTCCAGGAGTGTATATTTCGTTTATCACTCAAAAGCATTTTATAATGTTACCCAAGGATACAAAGGAAATCTGTGTCATGTACACATATAACAATAAAGCTGTCATCAACCTGAAAGGTGGTTCGAACTCCACAGTAACTTTCTAGCCATGGTCCCGTTGCTTTCTGCGACTTCTAAACTCATTTATCCAGTCTGTTGTGAGCGGCCCTGCAGTTTAACAGGGAATACGAGTCATAATTCGACTTCGCATTGCTATCATTAACAAATCATTGTCGAACGTGAAAGAACACTTACGTGTAAAAAAAGTATTTGGACCAATCCCGGATTGATACTTGGACTGTCGTGATTTGTAATCTGCCACTTACCCACTGTACCACCGAGAAAATGGGAAATCATAATATTTACACTTTCATTAGTTATTGAAACAGACTGTCGCACATTAATGAAGTTAAAAACTCTTGTGAATTTTTCAAAATGAAATATTGAAAGTATTTTATGATGAGACTGAAGCACGCTACTGCAGGCAATTGATAGTAGAACGTCTGCTTTGAAAGGATAAGCTAGAGATGGGGCGATAAGCTTAGGGTCGCAATGGTGAGGCAGCAGGAGAATTTGGGCTTGACAAGCCATACCATTTTGCTATAAACCACTGTGGTAGGCACGTAGACTAATTTGTTCTTATCCAATTACAGTTACGATTTGCATCAGCTGTGTAGGCAACTACTGTGTTTTAATAATTTCGTAGTCTGAAAGACTCAAAAATCGTCGTTACTTGATGAAGCAGTAATTCTACTGAGGTTGGGTGAATGCGACTAATGATCGACTATTCACATTTTAGATGTTCTCTAGAAAGGCGCCTTACATTTAATTATTTCCACCTTCCCTTACTTAACTGAATTTGCTTTGGAGTTAATAATCTCGGCACAGAGCGTTTCAGATGAAAACACATTCCTTTTATTTTCGTTGGCTTTTCAGGATTACTTCGTTATATTTGCCCGGCGTCCCATTGCAGTTGGAAAGCTCTACACATCTATTTACATATTGTCTACATTTAGCAGTTGCATAGCATTTGCTGCAGCAGTCGACGTAGATATTTGCGTGATGCCCTCACTAGTTCACATATCTCTGCTAAGCATTTAGGACTGCTGTGGCAGTGGTGCTGCGTTACATGAGCTGGAAGAGATGGCAAAATTATCTTAACTGCGTGTCGGCATCTCTCCCATCTTATTCTTTTCCCCTTGCCAGGCGCCGACGGAAGGTTATATTGGCAGTTGGTTCCCCTTGTTCTTAGTAGATAGTCAAATGAGTTACTACAAAGAGCGGATAACTGTCGCAACACGCCCCACCATTTGAAATGACTAATCTTTCCTAAAAGTATATTTGTTACATCTCTCAGTTGCTGGCAGTTGCTATTACAATTGGTAATGGTTGCTATTGGTCGGCCAGTACACAGGCGGTAAATCCCGGTTGTGGAATAAGGCTGAATTGTCACCCGATGGTGTCATATATTGCTCGACTGGAGACGGATCTGGTGATGGAGCAGGTCAAACCAACATATCGGCATTTTGTAGACCACTTTGGGTTACAACAGCGGTATGTGGCAGAGCGTTATCGTGTTGGATAACACAGGCCGGAGTGCTGTTCATGACTGGCGTACAGTATTGCAGTCAAGGTTCATGGGATGACCACAAGAGTGTTCGTGCTCTCATACGAAATCGCACCCCAGACCGCAATATCGCAGAAGGAACATCCAGCTTTTCGTACCCCTTTCGACACTGTCTCATTCTTACTGGTTGTAGAGCTAGTAAATGTCTCTTGACTAACATCAACTCACCTCCTTCAATCTCAAAGGTAACTATCGCTCACGAAATTTTCAGTGTGTATTTAAAACAATGTTGTGTGCTGTCCTTAGGTTACTTAGGTTTAAGTAGTTCTAAGTTCTAGGGCACTGATGACCATAGATGTTAAGTCCCATAGTGCTCAGAGCCATTTGTTTTGCCATATTTAAAACAAACATGATTTGCATTCTCATAGTGGCGCTACTGGATTGTTTCAGCTTTCTTCCGTCAGTGTATGCGGAATAAAAGTACTTATTGCTCATGTGATCCGTCTCAGTGACAAATCTTCCATTTTCATGACGGAGAGATTCAGCGAAAGATATAGGAAGTTAATACCCCAGAAAATGTGTTTGTGGTATTACATAGAAAAATGGTGACTGCTCGTTGCGCTGAAAGAATTAATTTTTGAGCGTGTGAAAACATTTAAACACATTATGTGAATGCTGGATCGAGGACACGAGCTTGCGACGTCGCTTCGAAGCGATGCTATAATCTGAAAAGCTGCAACGTATATTTAACTTATTCAGAGTTATATTTCAGTGGTCGTTTATCCATTTATGTTGCCGCTCCTATAAAATTTTGTGCTCTGTGGCCTCTATGTTGGTCATGGGGTATGCTAACAACAATGCTATGTCACCTAAATCGTCGAGGATCGTTGCCTAGCAATTATTTCCGTATTCTCTCGGGTACTAGAAGTTCCTATCCGAATTCGCTGTTTGAGTTATTGAGTGAAAGAAGCTTCAGCTTTGACTCAAATGTTGTAGAGTGAATTTTGTGTTTCGAGAACAACTATCGAAACATTTAAAGTTCTTGGGGAGCTTTAGAAGTTCTGAGCGAAGCGAACACCCAGCTTCAGAACCGAGGAGCATTGTACCTGCAAGAGGTATGAGCTATTCGGGTATCTGTCAATTATTTATTCACCTTTCGGAATCATCTGTAGTTAGAATATAGTAGAAGCTTTTAATTGTCTGTGTACTTAGTGGAGAAATACCATCAGGTAGAAGCATGTGGTAGAGTGTGATGTGATTACAGGATCTGATGTTACTAACAGTATATCACGTGAAACACCATTTTGTTTAAATTTTTCATGGAGATTCAAATATTAAGTGCTTGCTTTTTTAGACAGAGATCTATACTTTCTATTTGGCGTCATGCACTTTCATTTTGTGTCCTCAAACTAATATCTTAGTTCCTCAATCGCAAACGTGTCAAGCGCATTGGCCTTCACCACCCATTTGCTTTGACCGATGACATCCTATGTGACATCATGACTTTATGTTGATTTGGATGTAAGCGGACTCTTATTAAAAGTTAGCCTGTGGTTGTGTTGCTTACCAGTGTAATCTGTGATGTCTGTAAACTATGCTGTTATTCCAAATACGTCGCGACATATGAAGGTTTGGAACCTGAGACCACGGATTAAACTCCCATGGAGAAAGCAGTAAGGATTATAGTTTTATTCTTTTTTCTGACAAATATTTGTCTGTTTATTTCTGCATATCGCACGATTTCTCAGGGTAAGGGTGGGCAGGACCTTCAGAGCATAAGATAAATTTTTGTGAGTGAAACGATTAGTGATTATGATTATCATTTGATTCTTATAGTTATTTAAATGTCTTTTTAGTGTGGGAAGTTCGTCGAGAGTGAGGTTAGCCCTAACGAAATTGCATTGCTGATGGTAATGTTATCGATAATTTTTTAATTAACAAGTATTTGGCCGTTTTTCGAATGTGACTCTTTGAGACGCTGCGCTTATGAAATCCACTGTCCCTAAGAGGCTCAATTTGTTTTTACCGGTCGCTCACTCTCGCACTGCATAATTTTTTTGGTGGTTCGTAGTATTTGTTTAGCTGAGTTGCTTCAAGGTTTTGGCATTTTTTGGTGAATTATTTGTTTTCGGTTTTTTGAGCTGTTTATTTCCGTTTGTAGTGTGATTCCAGTTTTTTGTACTTCTATTCTTTCGGTTTATTCTAAAGGAATATGTGTATATAATTTTTCGATTAAGTTGATGTTATGTGGGTGTTGTTTTGTATCTCAGTCCTCGGTTTAGGAATAGAGTTCACACGAAATATGATAACAACTGTCCATGTGTATGTCTTTTTCTTTCTTTCGCTTTATTCTGGAGAAATTCATGTGAGTCATCCTTGCATAATGAGATTCGTGTGTGTGTATGTGTGTGTGTGTGTGTGTGTGTGTGTGTGTGTTTCGGGGGAGGGTCTTGTTTGTATGTACTGCGATAGCATTTGGGTGTTATTTTTTTATATTTTTAGGTTTATCATGGAAAAGTTCCTATGTGATATTTTTCGATTATGTCGTTTTCTGGAGCTGTGTGTGGTATCGCTGTCTTCCTTTGAGCTACAGGTCAAGCGAAGAATTCGATTCAAGTTCTGCCATTTTTGCAGTTTTTTTCTTTTTATGTTTAGAGAGATTTGTAGGGGATCTGTTATCGCTGTCTGTTAAAGCTGTATAGGTAACAGAGTACGCTGCGATTAGGCTTCTTTTTATGTTTTCGTTTGCGTCATTCCGGAAGAATGTGTGTGTGTGCTATTTTCTAGTTATGCTGTTTTGTGGAGGTGTCTAGTACCACTGCCTTCATTTCATCTGTATTGGTCCAGCCAATTATTCGAATCCAATTTGGTGTTTACTATATATTTTCGTTCGGTTTATTCTAGAGGAGCTCTTAAATGTTCTTATGTTTAGTAACCTTTTTAGTATGTCCCCAACCACAACTCTCCCATTCCTCCGATTGTCCCGATAATTTCATTTCATATGGTGATTCAAATATTTCCCATGGTTTATTGTTTGTTAAGAAGTGCGTTATACGATACACAACGGTATATTTTAACAGAAACGATCGATTTCGGTCTAGGACCAGACCATCATCGTGTCCAAAAACCCTCTCAGCTATCCGTCTGAGTAAATGGAATCGCAGTTTCAGATGTACATTGTTTCGTCATTGATACTAGCTGTACATTCATAACATTACGTCCATTTAACCTCGACAACGTTTTTTTCCCAATATTCCATATGTATAGATAATATCAAAGATGGAGCTTTGTACATCTGGTAACTGCTGTTCCAATTAAACAAACACATAGGAGAGATGGTTTTTGGACCCGATGATTTTCTGGTTCTAGACCGAAATCGATCGTCTGTAATAAAATATGCCGTTACAACCGTGTGATGCATATGGCAGTTCTTATCATTCATTAAAGCTGTACAGCACTACCTACACAAAATGTTTTATGTTTGTTTTTGATTGTAATGATCTATATTGCTGTCGCCGTCTCGCAGAATGTCATCGGGCTCTTATTAAATGTTATCTGTGGTTGTCATAGTATCTCGTGTAAACTATTCACTTTACTCCAAATATGAGTCGAGGGTCAGGGCAGACGGATAGAATTGTAGCAAGCTCTATTCCTTTCAGTTGCTGAGATTTACAACGACACCGATGTTAGCGATCTTTCTCGCTTGACGATTACACATACATAGTGTCTGTAGTTATAACAGGGTCATGCTGCTGGAATTTTCTTCCGTCTGTGAAAAGGAACACATTTTGGAAACTGATGTCAACTGTTTTGTCATACTGAGCTGACCCTCCATCGTAGCAAAGGAGTATAACTTTCTTATTGGTTAAAGAAATTGAATTAAGAGCTTGGAGTATTTTTAATTGGTAAATTCTTTGTGAATGTATTAGTTATTCGGGCGTTTTCAGCCTTTAGACACTGCTGTATATCTTTCAATAGAAAGGCATGATTATTTCGTCTGACATAATTTAAATTAGTAAATGTTTTACGGCAGTGCTTGTTTACCTATTGATATCGGCGTCCCTATAATATAATGTGCTCTATATTTGCTGGGATTGCTATTAGTGAAGTTGCTATTTAATGTTGATCACAGGGTATGCTAACAACAATGCTATGTCACCTAATCCGTCGAGTACCGTTGCCTAGCAGTTACTTCCGTATTCTCTCAGGTACTAGAAGTGCCTATACGAATTCGTTCTGTGAGTTATTCAGTAAAATAAGCTTCAGCCTTGATTCAAGTGTTGTAGCGTCGAAGTTTGTGTTTCAAGAACGACTAAGGAAACTTTTTAAAGTTCTTGCGGAGGTTTAGAAGCTTTGAAGAAAGCTAACACCAAGCTTCAGAGGCGAGCTGCATTGTACCCGCAAGAGGTATGACCCATTCACTTAAATATAACCTATTTATTTAACACACAAAGCCATCTGCAGTTGGAATATCGTACAAGCATTTAAATGACTGCGAATTTAGTGGAGAATCACTGGCAAGTTGAGGTTTTACGACGGACTGTGTTATGATTGCGGAATACGTAATTAGTACAGTGTAACATGTGAAAAATCACTTTCTCTTAATTTTTCGTACAGGTTCATAAGTTAGGTGTCTGACATGTAGAAACGAACCACTTTGTTGAGTTTATGACGATTTCACTTACGTTTGTCATCCTTCACAGATTAATTACTTAGTTTCACAATGATAAGTGTCACCAACCTCCTTGCTTCTCAGTTGTACATACATGGTGGCTGTGATTATTGCACAGACGTGCCGCTGGAACTTTCTTCCGTCTGTGAAGAAGAAGACGCTTTGGAAACTGATGGTGGATGTGTAGAGTAACATTTAGTCGAGCTGGCTCTGTAACAATAGTTTTCGTCTCCTGTTGCTTCAGGAAATTGAATTAATATCTTGGAATGTAGTTAGTAGAGAACCTTTGCCTAGCAATTACTTGCGTATTCACCCGAGCGCTTGAAATAACGATAAGAATTCGTCGTGTGAGTTATTGAATGGAAAAAAGAAAAACAGTTCCATTCACATTCCGGTACATAGTTTCAATACGTCATGCAGCTACAAAGATTGCGAGAGAACGTGACTTGTAGGGACAGATCTCTTTGCTGAAGTTTCCACAATTTTAGTTGCTGGAATCGTCTATTCTTTAACTTATTATTTACTTTCACAACGAGAGCATCGTCACCTATCTGTCACCAAATCTGTTATATTCTACCTTCTGTGTAGAAGAAGGCAATACGTAACACGTTCCAGCTGCGTACAGTCATAATGAGTTGACATGGCACCATATCAAAAGTGTTTTCTCTTTCTGTTACTCAAAGAAATAAAATTAATACCTTTGAACATCGTTAAACGTTAATTCCGTTGGGAGTTTATAAGGTGTACTGGCGTTTTCTTAGTTCAAATGTCGCTGGTTAAATGTCAATCGTAAATATGGTTGTTACGTCGTACGTGTTGTTGAATAGTTCACATGGAGCTGAAGAGTGATTCTAGGTTTAGTGTTGAACTTAGGTTGTTGATGACTGCCAAAAAGAAGGAAAGGCGCAGCCCGGTGAGAATACACTGACTCAGACAAGGGGTATCGGTAAAAATCGTAATCTCCTCAGACACTGCGGAGAGATTTGGGATTTAAACCACCTCACTGTGGCATAGATTACTTACTAGTAACTTCATATCACCAGCAAGATGTTCCCTTAAGTACTCACTAATTAAATTACCGATCCTGCCTCACGGTGCCATATTGAAAGAACGGATGGTAGTAACCATATGGCAGCGTAATGTCTCTTCAAATGCGTAGTTTAAATAACTATACATGGTCTATATCTGAAACTAGTGTAACGATGCACTGTCTTGCTAATGCTACTGTTTGGTTGTCTACTAGTGATAGCTTTAAATAACTGCTATCGAAACAAAATTATTCATTGCAGAATAAATGTACCTCGTAATGAACACACCTTTGGCTGTCGTCGAAGATCTAGTGTTATTTTAATTCATCTTTAGAATTAGTAAAAGGGAATTAAAATAATGAATAATGAATTCCTCACCAGTCATAAATGGATAATGTTTTTCAAGTAAATCAATGATATTTAATCGATCTGGATGTTGCAGATCCTTTGTAACACTGACAGCTCTTATTATTACAGCAGTTAAATTTAAAGACATGGCATCACGGTCTCAAGTTTTTCCTTGCGATACACTTGTGAGACATCAAAATAAGATTTACTCGTGGACACGAAATGGTCGTATCTAACGTTCTGCCCGTTATCGTTGCAGCAATGTTCCGACGAATCAAGGCGTTTTTCTCCCGGTGTGTGGGAGGGGAGAAAGACGAAGGTCTGCGGCTAGACAAGACTTTGGTCGCTGCTCGAGGTAGTTTTGAGCTGAGCCACGTCACGTTGCATTCCTGAAACCATAATAACCAAAGCACTTAAGTTTTAGAGCTACTTCATTGTCGATAGGGTGGTCAAAAGGTATAACAAACTGCTACGATTTACTGTAAATGAATCTGCGGTTCGCTATAAACATTCCATGTGACAATTCATTATGAATAATACATCTAAGACAGGAACCTCTACTGGAGTACTGACTATGACGATTGTGTGTTGGTTTCCGTGCAAGAAAGCAGTACGTTTATGGGAACAGTGAGGTTCAATGTGCTAAAACAGTAAAAATTCAACAAAGAATTAAAATGTAAAAAATGTCTGAAAACCTCACTTACACACGCACACACACGCAAGCTCGCGCGACTACACACACATTCATATAATTACAAAAATTATATTTAATACCATCTGATAATAAAAGTGATTGCGTTTTATTAGTTTAGTAGAATGATCTAAAGTACCAACTGAGAAACTTATTACGTCAGAAGAAGCCTCTGAAGGCACCACGGTACTGACCGACCACCACGTCACACTCAACAGATAGGCTTCACTGGCTGCAGATATGGAGGGATCACTGTCAGTTTTCGTGACCGTATCTAAAATACAGCCACAGATGAACGTTACTGGCGAATGGAAGGATTTATTCATCATGGGAGGGAAACGGAATTTGCTGGTCACTCAGCAACACAAAATGCCTTCAACCTCGTCTCCAGAGATACATAAAATTTTTAAATTGTACCATATCTCGACTTGAAGTAAAATAAATGGCTGGTCTCCTCTTAAATTCACTACTGCCTTCTGATGAAAAGATAACGTGCACAGACAATATGGCTATAAGAATATTTACACCACAGCCATTACAGATTTAACTGTCTTCTCGCCAGACTATGAAGACATTAGTTAGAAATGTGACATTAGTTAGGAATGTAGCCCGTTCAGATAGGAGTCAGGGTAACTTCAGTGTGTGAATGTGATATATATATGGTCCAACTTGGTGTGAAGATTGGGCAGTCACGCCTTCCCAACAGTGGTATGTCTTTCTCACCTGCATGATAATGACACGTTGTCTAGATGGGTTGGTTGCTCACAGGCCTCTTTGGCTGCATGATATGTTTGCTCTTTTCCCCACATCCCACAGACTCCTGCTTCTCTTCTCCATGTTCCTAGCATATTAAATCCCCACTTCTGGCATTATATAAGACGAAGTTGATAGTCTAGCCGAAAGCCGATTAAATGGTTCCAACAACTCTACTGATGGCCATTAAAATTAACACTGACCAAACGGGAAGTTGTGTCTGGCATTAGTCAAGAATGCCTGGACTATGATGCTGATACGGAAGTGCTTGAGAATGGAAAATACCCTAATAAATTGTAGAGAAATATGCTGAAATTTCTTGTAAGAGCAGAGCTTCACATAATATGCGTCCAAGACAAGTGACTGGATGAAGACAACATTGCAAACCATCTGGTTACTCTATGAGTTAATTGCTAACTGGGATAATACCTGATAACCATAGGAAATGTATTCCTGAATTTCAGACTTCGAAGCCTAATATTGTTTTCGGAGGAGTCAGAGAATAGAGAAACTGGAACTGTCAGTAAAAATTGTCACAGTCCCACTTAATTTCTTCCCAGAGAAAGAACACACCAGAGCAGAGACTAAAAAAGTCAATGGCGACGCTATACCTTGAATAATTCCTCTGTAGCCCTTTGTCGTTCCAGGTTAACGGTTCACCGATAGCATAATGGTAGCTATTACAGCCAAACAATGTATACTCACTATCGCTATCTGCAGGCCCAAACATTCGTAATAAGTGCTACACTTCGTAACACCTGTACATATTAAGAAGTATCGCTATATCTGAATTATAAAAGTATTCTTCATGATAAAACTAATATTTTCTTTTCCAACAGGAGCGTCAGTTCACACTTGACGTGTTCTTTCTCGAGCTGCTGCAGAAACGGCTGCAGGAAGAAGAAGAAATCCGTGCTGCTCTGGTGAGTGTAAATTAGATCTGTATATGGAATAATAGCGTTTGGTTTCAAAGTGTATTTTTCGTTTCCTGTTCACATGATCACTCACTCACGAACGTGATACTAGTTAATCCTCTGCTTCCGGGTATTTTACCGAGTTGTTGTTTGTATTTTGTGCACAATTATTCGATGATCGTCTCAGACATGTTGTTCCGGTGGAGCGAGTTTTGCTGTTACGTGCACTCACTGCCTGCACACGCCTTACGACATGAAGACGGCTCCATCAGTAGTTGAAATATTGTGCACAAAATAGGGATAAAAACAAAGCAAAATTCCCGGAAGTATATCATTAATCAATTGCGCCTAGAAAACCTTAGATATCACCGGATATTAGTTATGTGTCAGAATTACTATTTGCTGAGATGTGGGGAAGAGTGACGTTGCTTGGGTATTGAAGTGAATCACTGTATGCATCAACGTAAGGATGCGCCTGTGCCCTTCCCTTCCAGGGCTTCATCCTCCCTCCATTTTAACTCTTCCCCGCACTTTCTTTGCTGTTTTTTCGCCTTGATGTTCGTCTCTTCCGTATCTGTTTCTCTAGTTTGTGGTTTTAGGCTGGAGATTTTAGTGTGTTTCAGAGTGGCTGGCTCATCCTTTTTTATTCTTGCGATCAGCCAGCCCACTTCATATGCTGTATTTTTTAATACTTTACACGGCGTTTGTTTCATTTAGTGCACGTTTTCCCCCTTTAGCTTGCTTCTTCCGTTTTCTCTTTGAGTTATGTTCCAGTTATTTTTATGACTTTTGTACTTTCCCAGATTCTTTTCGCAATGGTTTTAATGAGTAAGGAAATGGGGACTGATGATCATGTAGTTTAGCCTCTTTACTGTCACAATCAACCAAAAAACCAATAACTAAAGGTTGCGTAATTCGCGATAAATGATGAGTGCTACCGACAGGGGATCTCAAGTTGATTACATATTTCTAAATTTACAAAAATTTGTTCAAATGGCTCTGAGAACCATGAGACTTAACATCTGAGGTCATCAGTCCCCTAGAACTTAGAACTACTTAAGCCTAACTAACCTAAGGACATCACGCACATCCATGCCCGACTTAGGATTCGAACCTGCGACCGTAGCAGTCGCACGGTTTCGGACTGAAGCGCCTAGAACCGCCCGGCCACATTAGGTTCCAACGTGTTCTATTCGTTTTACGTTCAGATCACTACTCTCTTACGAAGATGAAAGTAGTTAGTGCCCTGCTTCGGGTGTTTTGCCGAGTTGTTAGGATTTGCACAAAATGCTTCGATGACCGTGACTGGAGTGCAGCGAGATTTGCCGTTATGTGTACTCGATCCCTGGACTCCATCTAGTCAAGGAATGTCATACGGTCTGAAGGAAACGGCTCGGTCGGTCGTCGAAGTATTCTGCATACAACAAGAACAACAACTCGGCATAACTCCCAGAACTACTTCAATAACCAATCGCGCAAACAAAAAACTTGTACATCATGGTACATTAGTATTTGTGTAGTATTATTAGTTGGTCAGACATGGACTGAGTAGTGATAATATTTGAATATTAAAATCGATCACTTTATGAATATTATCAATAAATGAAGCTAGGAAAATTATTGATAAATGTAGCACTTTGTAAAAAGCGGCCATGTTAGAATCTAGCACATGTTCTCTATGACTCCACATGTTCGATATCAGAAAACTAATAAGTTCTTTTCCAACAGGAGCGTCAGTTTACGCTTGACGCGTTTTTTGAGGAGCTACTGCAGAGACGTCTGCAGTGAGAAGAGGAAAGCCACACTGCTACGGTGAGTGAAACTTCGATCTGCAGATTTTAGTTTCTAAGTGTATTTCTCTTCGTTGATCCATTATGGATAATGGGACGACGTGTGGCATTGACTTCTTGATGCAATAATTTACCAACAGCCGAATGTATTGTAGAAATTTATTTTCTTTTATGAACTTCTATGTGCTACCAGTTTCGGCATTACATCGATGACATCTTCAGGCCCCACAGGTCATAGTCGTAAAATCGCTATACACGGAAGTAGCCATATAACTGGCTCCGTGCAAGTCTGCTCAGTCTGTGTCGCCTGGCCACCAAGAGCTGTTGCAGGACGATTGATTCACAGATCCAGTTCTATGACTCCTTCCGTGTATAGCGATTTTACCTCAAAGACGAGTGGGGCCTGAAGATGGTATCAAAGTAATGCCGAAACTGGTAGCACATAGAAGTTCATAAAATAAAATAAATTTCTACAATACATAAGGCTGTTGGTAAATTATTTCATCAAGAAATATATTTCTGGTTTCATATCCACATCGTAACTCCCTTCAGAACGGTAACCTGGGTTTGCGTTATTTTTCCGACTCCACAATCGTACATTTTTTATATCATTGAAATGCTGTCCGCTTAGAAACAGAGACAAGCCTACAAAAAGCAAAATTCTATGGTCGAACCGTAAATTCTGTTGTACTGAGCTGTGGGTGGTTATCACGATGCTTGCTAACTGTTCTTCTATAACGGTTTTGAACTGTGAGCGGATACCCATCCTTTTTCTACGGTGTATTGTTTCGCCCCACTATTGCTAGGTTCTGCGTAATCTTAAGAATGAACGGTACAATATGCTTTCCTACGCTTTCACGTATGAAGGGAGTTTCAGAAAACATTCTTATCTCCTCCCGTCCATGAAAGTTCAAATGGTTCAAATGGCTCTGAGCACTATGGGACTTAACATCTGAGGTCATCAGTCCCCTAGAACTTCGAACTAATTAAACCTAACTAACCTAAGGACATCACACACATCCATGCCCGAGACAAGATTCGAACCTGCGACCGTAGCGGTCGCGCGGTTCCAGACTGAAGCGCCTAGAACCGCTTGGCCACACCGGCCGGCGTCCATGAAAGGGTTATCAAGTTTTCAATATGGTTTCACGTTGATCAACGTATGCTGGTCTTTCGGTTCTGTTCCATTATACTGCATTAAGGTTTACTTTTCTGTCATATGATTATCCATGACATCCTCGCAATTTCAATTCAGCGTTTTGGGAACTTGTTTTAAGAAATTCTACGTTTCTGGCTTAAGTGCATATACCGACAGACTCAGTCGCCTTGGTTGCTTTATGCGTAGAACGTAGTTCAGTATATAAAGTTAGAAATATTCTCTTACTTGTGACAGCCACCTGCCATCATGATACAATGATCAATAGGAACTGTACTCAGGGAACAGGATAGAGGCAAACAGTCATTGCTGGTGGTTCTAACATTTAAATTCTTATTTATAGTACTTAGCAATCTTGAGTTGATGAGTAGGGGAGACAGAAACATCCCTTCACTATACCCGTACCGGGGACGCAAAACAATTTATAAAATATATTTTCATTGCACACTTTTGCTACACTTGTGCCAACTGTTAGAAACTAGTAACTCCATTTCGTGACTATTTTACAGTCTCAACATATATATATATATATATATATATATATATATATATATATATATATATATATATATATACAGAAATCGACCCTATATTAGCCTCAGGTGCTACAATAATTTTGCAGTTTTCTTTACATATATCAACCCACCGTAATGTGATCACGTTTTTAATTCTGAAATTAATTTTGTCGGCAGGTCACTCCAGTGACCTCCCCGCCAACCCACGGAGGCTCAACACTCCACACCATGCAGCTCTTCATAGCCACCAAATCTAATGCTGCTTGCTGGGGGTGCCGTCGTCAACTCAGCGCTTGGAGAAGGCCGTCTGGCTTCTAAACTATTCAACCACGATACCGTGGCCAATACCACCTGAAACCAACGCTGCCGATTCAATAAAACTTCGGCCTAATGAGATAAAATAGCCTCATTATTCATTTTAGTTCTTGTGAGGTGGCATTATGGTAACATACGGGCCTCACATTTGGATTGACAGTGGTACAAGTCAATACTTCGTACATCGACATCTATGGTTTCGGTGGTTTCTTTAAGTAGATTAAGGAAACCGCAAGAATGGTTCCCTCGTAATTCGACTCGTACGATTTTCTCCACAATACGAGCTCCGTTTGTTATTACCTCTTCTTCGATGGACGTTAGGTCGGAATAATTCCTACAGCTTTTCTTTATTCAGTAAGAGATTTATTTGAGCCATATTTTCCTTACAAAAGCTATTGCAATGTTGGTGCACCACTACAAGCATTTAGAACCCACAGAACTTGCCTTTTAATTTGCTAAGTAAGTTCATCAGCAAATTCATTCAAACTAATAACACTTAAAAGAGTAATGTGACTAAAACATCTTTGCATCTAGGGATAACAAGTTAGTGCTTGTCATCCCGACAGTTACTTATTAACTCAGTGTGCCACATGTAATATAACCCTAAACTATGCAGGAACTACACCATAATCAACATTTGACGTCGTCAGTATATATTGTTATCAGCACATGGTTAGCTTGTTTTCATTAATGACCTCATACTCGTTCCTACAAAACTATATGGGTGCGAAGTAGAAGGTACGTTGACACACTAAGCAACTGGTCATAAAAGTAGCATTTGCAACTAGGAAACATAAGTTAAAGCACTCTTAGTATAATCTAACTGATGCTGCATTTCATTGTACTCCATCGTGCGAACAATAA
Source organism: Schistocerca piceifrons (assembly GCF_021461385.2). NCBI lineage: Eukaryota > Metazoa > Arthropoda > Insecta > Orthoptera > Acrididae > Schistocerca > Schistocerca piceifrons. The sequence continues at coordinate 313,546,405 of NC_060142.1, read as the reverse complement.
TTGGTTAGCATAGTGATGCAACTACAAACAAGTAAACGAAGCATTTGTGCTACGAACGCATTGCTCAGCCATAAGACCTATACACAATTCACAAAGTGTGCGTGACCATTACCGCTTACAGCGCGGACGTCGCTTCTTATTACGTAACCTTTCCCCTGTGATTCCTAATACTTTACCTTTCACTTTGAGCACTTTGAGAGAAGAAACGTCGGTAGCAGGAGACTCGTTTTTACTTTTTCTTTCCATTTCCCCGAAAGCAATGAGTTGGTGCACGTCTCACACAAACCTGCAAATGTCAAATGAGGTGGGGTAATGAATGTGCAATCGATCTGTACAAGCTCTGTGAATAAGTGGATCAATGTTAATCACAAGGGAGTTGCACGTTCGATATATTAACATTGACCCACGTACCTTTTCTCATACTCTAATTAAAAAATATTGATCAAAATACTTCATTCCATGTCCAAAAGCAAAAGAGAAAAGAAACAAAAACATTGATCTACACAGTTCCTCCCATGACTTAATTAAAAAACATTGATCCACTTACTGGGTGTGCTCACATAGGCTGGTTCGATTGCGTAGCAATAGGAAGCACAGAAATATTTTACTACATTTTCTCGTATATCGTGAGTTGTGACGCTGTCCTTGGTTTGCAGATACTAGCACAGTTCCAATAGCTACGACTCAAATAAGGAGCAAATACATCTATAATCGACTTTTACGGCAATGTTTCGCCCTTTCTTCAGAAAGTATTACTTCGAAACACGATGCCTGCCTGCTGGTCGCTCATTGGCTGTGTAGCATGGACAGCTGACACGCCTTCTTATGCTCCCATAGTACATCACGGCAAGCACTGGCAACATTCCTGCACGAAACACGCAAGTATGGCACTGACCCTATTCTAAACTTTTCCTGAAACATCTGTCGACGTATACAACTCAACTGAAAAACTAGTCACTAGTACAAAGAGCAGAAAGTGATACCAATACAGAAAGCACAGTAAGCCAAAAATTTATGCCAATATATACGGCCGAAAGTCGCTGAAACTGACGGAACGCGGTAACAAGTACAACATTTGGGATTACCACATGTTCCGATTCCACACGACTACGTTGGCCTAAGACGTTATATCGGGGATATAAAGAGTACTTTATTTATTATGAAACCACAGATTTAATAGCAGGCCTCTGGCGTACTTCGAGGTTACTACCACAAGATAGACCATTATGGTCGCAAACGAACATAAGAAAAATGCGAGATATTTCAGTCACTAATGAGACAACCACGGGAATTAGGGAGTTCTAGGCGGGGCAAACTAAAAATACTACTATAAGACTAACATCACTCCAAAAGAGTCACATAATCGAAAAATAACTCTCACGAATTCCTCCAGAATAAACCCCACCAAAAAGAATAAGAAACATACAAGTGGAATAGAATGTATTTCTAGACCTATGCAGCTCAAACGAAGACAGTGATATCATCCACATCCCCCACCCCACGCCTAATAAGAAAATCCATTATGATCAGTACTGGAAATATCACCGGACATACATAGCTGAAACGAACACAGTGATGCAATCACCCACCAACAAAGCTAATAAAGATAACGAAATTCACTATATCTGTACAGCGCCAATGAAGACATCGGTTCCATAACTCCCTCCTCCGCCCCCCCCCTCCCCCAACCACACTCCCCTCAAATACAACTAACCGAACACAAATCTGAGAACCTCATTTCAAAGAAATATCCTTTCCATAAACAAACTACGATCTCACACTAAACAAAAGGAAATCATAAAAACGTTCTTACCAATCATAGTCCAGTACTGCTCTGTATTCAGTTGGTATTAGTATGTTTGCTTTCGAAAGTCCTGTGTCGTATTTTATATTCCTGACACGTTCTAACCATTATTTAAGTAATGACAAATGTTACGTTGTGGGTTTAATCACAGTAACCCTTATCCGTGAAGATGGTCGATGACTGAAACCAGTCGAGATATATGGGTTTAAAATAAAAGCATTACTTGAAGGCCGTTGATGGTCACCTTCCAAAAATGTTTAATCAAAGTGGCCCCAAAACACACACACACACACACACACACACACACACACACACACAAACACTCACACATACACACACACTCATACACACACACACACACACACACACACACACACACACACACACACACACACACACAAACACAAACCATACTACAAACAACAAATTATTTAAAGACAACTCCAAGGCAAAACTCCACACTAACAAACAACTTTCACTCTAGAATACCAAACTGTAAACCAAAATCAACAGTTCAAAAACCAGAAACTAATAGAGAGCCAGTAACTACTAAAGGTTCGTTCTCATTCAACTGCACCTTTACTATAAACCGAATCAATAACGTAAACACCGTCTACAACACGTCTCCTAGAAAAATAATCTATATTGAATGTGTCGCGTCTGCAATTACGCATTACATTTCTGTGTGATCAGAGTCAGTTACACCGATCTTCAATCCTTGGCAGGTCTTCCTGCATTAATTAAAAGTTTCCTGGTGTTGCAGCCTTTTCGTAGACAACCAGCATCGTCTGAAAACAGCCTCGTAGATCTTCCGTCATTTTCGACTACAACATTTATATACAGGGTGTAACAGGTGTAAGTCCAGATAATTTTATACGTGATACCTTAATATATCCACACATCAACTTGTGAGTTGTTTTTTCTCTGTATCACACAGTCTTTCTACAAAGACGTAACAAACTTTACATCCTGATGTTTCTTGCATGCAGTAACTGCACCACCAAACGGACATCGCCAGTCATATAGATAACTCGTTTCGCGTCCATGCTTCCACACTTCAACACCTGACCTGCTGCCCAGAGGGAAATAAACATTAATGGCTCGCTCTTGCCACCTATATTTGGCGGTACTAACCAGCCTCGATACAAACTACTTCTAATATCAACGAGGGGCGTTCAGTGAGCAATGCAACACATTTTTACAGCCGGTTTCCTTTGAAAAAATGCAGCATTTATAGTGGAACAGTGAGGAATATTAATTACCACTCCCCCTCTATAGTTTAGTGTATTTCCTATAGGTCGCAGAGGTATAAGCAACCATCAAAACAGTGGGCATAACGTAGGTGCATTTCAAGGAGTAAACTGTCAGTGGGTTTCTTTTATTGGAATGTCAGGGCATTGCTTACAGGTGTCTATGGAGACCTGCCAGTGAACAAAAGCGTGGTGAGTCGTTGGGCGTGTCGGCTGTAATCATCGCAACAATGTCACACAAGCCTGTCCGGTCTCCCACTAGGAGGCTAGAAGCACACAGCCGTGACTCTTGCATTGCTGGCATGGGTGGGTACTCTCATTGGAGGAGACTGACAGAGCACACTCAAACACCTCGCTACACAACTGGACGCCACTGTTGATAGTGCTGAAATTCTGATGCACGAGTTGGGATACTAGAAGGTGTGGCGCCACCAATTGCCTCACTGCCAAACAGAAGAGCATGAAGACGAATGAAGACCACCTCTTCAGAATTGCTTGACCGTTATGAGACTAATACAGGCGAATCTCCTTCCATTCGATCCGGGAACAAACCATCTGTTTGGCCCAATGTAGGATGCACTCTGCCACTCTGCGTGAAGCAGTATGTGGATGATGGGGGTTACTGATCCAGGAAGACGTTGGCTGTGGTACCATGCGTGTATATAGGCCCTTCCAATGAGGTGGCATGAGGCCACCATACTGAAAGAAATTATATTGAACACTATGATTTTTGTAGCCAAAAGAGGAAAGAATAATATGGTGTATTGAGATGAAGAATAGAAAAACTGTTTTCAGAAAGAAAGTATTGCATTACTTATTAAATGTCCGTTCTATAGTTATTATATAATTCACACATGTTTTTGGGGCGATCTGATATTGTAATTTATAATATTGGAAGCTAAGATCGCTTGAATTGAAATAGTTTATTTCAAGATCAGTTTTTGACAGTACCCATCCGTCATCCTCCGATCCTCAGATCTCCCAGAAACATAATTACAAATCGTGTCATCGGTATACTTCGAAATTTCTCCAAATATAGTAATAAAGCTGTATACCACTTTGCCTTATTTATTTTACAAACAAATGCGGAACTGTTATTGTAATTGAGTGTGGTCTCAGAACGTCGACTGAATCAAGTTAATTATATTTCTGGGAGATTTGAGAATCTCAGGATGACAGCTACTTATTGTAGAGTCTGGTGATGAAATATACTACTTCACATCGAACAGTCTTGGCTTTTACTATTATAAACTACAATTACTAGTCTGCAAATGATGTATGTACTGATGTAATGCCTTTCAGCACACGGTCCACACTCACCAGTAGAAATATCTGGACTTAACCCGTTACACCCTGAATACTGTAAACAGTAACGGCCCTGTAGAGCTCCCTTGGACCTTAAGCTATACGTTTGGAGCTATAACTGCTAGCACGTGCTGCAACCAGAGTTCTGCTCCACTGCTCGACAAACTCTACTTTCTTCACTAAAGTACAGTGCTGGGCTGTACCGAAGGCGAGGGACACGGTGTTCACCTGGGCACCGCGTTCTTCGGCGCTCTGGATCTCACGGACTATCATAGCTAGATGAACGTCGCTGCATCTATGTTTGCGGAATCCGTATTGATTTCTATAGAAGAGGTTCCTGATGCACAAGATGGACGTAACGCGTGACCGTAAAACATGCCCCACAACTGTACGACGAAATAACATCAATGATATAGGCCTACATTTATGTCTGTTTTCTTGAAAACCAGATTGACCTACCCTTTTTTCAGTCGAATAGTATCTGTCATGGCTCCAGCGACCTGCGATAGGCCGCTGTTAGAAGAGGAACTATCGTCTGTACCTAACTTGTCGACTGAATGTGTTCCCGTGTGTGATTTCTATTCTAAAAGTATTAAAAATTTGCATGCAGTAAAAATATCCCTTGATTCCTTCCAATATGTAAGTTCTCACCGCTCTGCGTGGTTGTAAGAAATTGATCCAATGGTGAAGCTTATATTGAAACAGAGCGATTATTTAAAACTAGAAAAGATAAGCTGGTTTGCTACTTCTCGAATTCTTTACTTGTTAGTAAGTTGGTAACACTAGAAATGGTTGTACAAACAGCAACACGATGCAAAAAAGGCTCAAGAATTCGGAGTTAAGCGTTGTACGTTGAATACAAAAACAAAATTATTCGTACACAGCCTTTTGGCAACATGTAGATCGAAGCGATAAGTACGGGAACGCCAAAATTGTACGGCCCGCCCTATGAATTTCACCGGGACACTCGTTCTTATCACATGCTTCCCTTTACCTCCAAACAATCAAAAGCAAGTGAAATATCTGTCTACAGCGGTCTGAAAGAGAGTGCGAGAACTGCAAAGAATAGGGGTTGTTTCAGGACAGAACCTTCCGTCGATACGCAGCAGTCATCAAAGTCATTGCGGTGCTGAGCTACAGAATTTTCACTTTAGCTTGACTAGTACAATGATTTGTCGTATAAAACATAGGATGCAGACAATACGACACCATAGCAATTGGCTCAGCTTGAAACTTCGATATCGCCCGTCGGGTTTGAGCTGTGATGTACCGGCGTGGCGAGTGACATACCTGTGAATAGAGATGGTTTGTTTTGTTTAGGCGTGCTAGTAGTATCAGCTTATGCCACGCTTGTAATTTGAACTGGGTTCATAGAGAGCGTTGCAAACTCTGATGGTATAGGCACGTTATTGAATCCACAAGTTTAGTTAACAGAAAATAATGAGTTTACGCTTCACTCTGCCACTGTCTAGTATATACGACACTCACAGCTGAGAAAATTGTTACCATCTGGATGTTTGTGCAACTCTAACGCTCCAAGAGGAAACAAAGCAGCGGTAAAATTATAGTTCGTGTTTAATCATTTTCTGGTTAATTAGCTAAATAATTATTAAATTATTATGATCATGAGATACATGTAAAAACGACCGAATCTCCTTGATTCAGTGACATAAGCTACAACATAATTATAAAGAAATACTTTCGAATATGTGTATAATTGTAGCTTACTCCACTGAAAACAAGACCATACAAACACACATTTCATGCATGAGAATAATATTTCTTCTGTCTGTCCGTAATATGTCAGACACTTTCCTTGACACGGAACTACATTTATGGAACTTAATGTTTTGCACAGTCTTACACTTCATGGACTTTTTATCACATAAATATCTTTGTAAAAGTAATTAAATTAGTTGCCAGCAGGAGTGGCCGTGCGGTTCTAGGCGCTACAGTCTGGAACCGAGCGACCGCTACGGTCGTAGGTTCGAATCCTGCCTCGGGCATGGATGTGTGTGATGTCCTTAGGTTAGTTAGGTTTAATTTGTTCTAGGCGACTGATGACCTCAGAAGTTAAGTCACATAGTGCTCAGAGCCATTTGAGCCAATTAAATCAGTTGCAAAAGTAGATGTGTCGATGATTCTTGCCATTTGTGGCTGAGATGCAGCAACACTTGTGGAATTGGTTTCTTCTGTGTTGGGAAATTGTTTTATTGCTAATTTTTCTTTTATTGTCACATCCGTGTGGGTTTTTTCTCCAGCAACATTTGTGTTAGCTTGGTCGCTACATAAAATAATGTAGGTATTGCATTCCATACTGGTTTCCTTCGTTCCCTATTCACTGATTTGACTGGAAGTGTAGTGATGAAAACTTACGTATTTGAGCAAATATACGACGCCTTTCTGCAAAAGGTCAGGTCTGCTGCTGTTTACTAGCACTTTTTCGGTTCTTAAGAAACATCACATTCTCAAGTAAATATCTTTAGGTTAGAAGGAAGTCGTAAATAAACAGTTCTGTGACATAGCGATTCACACCTACTAGGATTGATAAGAAACCTAAGGAATGGCAAATATACTGCTTTCAACATGTTGTCGCTGCAGTTTATTGCGGTGCAGACGCTTCTGTTTGTAAAAACCATTCTACAGACCAATATAAATAGTTAAAATTAACTTTCGCTTTTACAAACTCTCGGCGAACTCTACAGTATAACTTCCTGCCGCTTGGCACGCTGTAGTCGCGGTGGCCAAGAGAAAAGAGGTGGTGTCACGACTGTATATGTTCGGCTGTGACTCTGGTTACACTCAAAAGCAGCCAGAGCTTACACATTATCTTTGATCTTATTATTATTATCTTAGTAACGAGAGTAAGCAATAATTAACAACATACGTGTACTTGGAATTACTTGTAAATGCATCTTCCTGTCGGAATTTATTCTTCTCAATTTATTTGATGAACATTAATCGTAATACCAGTCAAATAAGGAAAGGTGATACTTCGATGATTACGAAATGCGTAAGTCTGCAGAAATTTAATTCTAAATAATAATTGGCTATTTTAACGTAAGTGTAAAACACGTGATATTAATAACTGAAAGTGATCTATAAGGGTGTACCAGACTTACCTGTGATGGACAGATGATAATACGGTAAAGAGCGGTAGAATAAAGAAATTCGCCATTTCGAAGTCCAGATTACGGCGCACAACTTCAGTTTAATTGATTTTGTTGTTTTAAATTGCGCTGTGTTGGTGAAGCCGTGTTTTCGATACCGCGTTTTGTCCACTGCTTTGACCAGTGACGTTCTGTGTGACGTCTTGAGTTTAGGATGCGAAGGATGTGAGCTGTTTGGGCTTAGTGACTGGAGTAAACTGTATATGCTGTTTATTCCAAAGAAGAAGTCATGGATCCATGCCGACTGATGGAATCACACCATGCGCCAATCTCCCAATGTCTGGCTGTTTCTTTCCGTGTTAGCACGAGTTCCGAGGGTAAGGCTAGGCAGGAAACGAAGGGCAGGGCTTAAATTGTTGCGAGAGAAACTGTTTGTGATTTTTTGACCATTTTTCCCACAAATATTTAGTTGTTTTTTGAATTTGGCACGTTTGTCGGTGGAGATGTTAGGTGCAAACCTAGGAACACAGCTTAGATTGTTACGAGAGAAACAAGTAGTGATCGTATTTATAATCTTAAATATTAAAGTTTTTTTTTTTTTTTTTTTTTTTGACTTCGTGCAGATGCGGCACATTCGATGTAGATTATTTTTGTAGGAGACGTGTTGTAGGCGGTGGCTGAATCTTTGTGGTGGGTGTTTACGTTATTGATTCGGTTTATAGTAAAGGTGCAGTTGAATGAGAACGAATCTTTAGTAGTTACTGGTTCTCTATTAGTTTCTGGTTTTTGAATAGTTGATTTTGGTATACAGTTTGGTATTCTAGAGTGAAAGTTGTATGTTAGTGTGGAGTTTTGCCTTGGAGTTGTTTAAATAATTTGTTGTTTGCAGTATGGTTGTGTGTGTGTGTGTGTGTGTGTGTGTGTGTGTGTGTGTGTGTGTGTTTTGGGGCCACTTTGATTAAACATTTTTGGAAGGTGACCATCAACGGCCTTCAAGTAATGCTTTTATTTTAAACCCATATATCTCGACTGGTTTCAGTCATCGACCATCTTCACGGACAAGGGTTACGGTGATTAAACCCACAACGTAACATTTGTCATTACTTAAATAATGGTTAGAACGTGTCAGGAATATAAAATACGACACAGGACTTTCAGAAGCAAACATACTAATACCAAGTGAATACAGAGCAGTACTGGACTATGATTGGTAAGAACGTTTTTATGATTTTCTTTTGTTTAGTGTGAGATCGTAGTTTGTTTATGGAAAGGATATTTCTTTGAAATGAGGTTCTCAGATTTGTGTTTGGGTAGTTTTATTTGAGGGGAGTGTGGCTGGAGGGGGGGGGAGGGAATTATGGAACCGATGTCTTCATTGGAGCTGTACAGATATAGTGAATTTCGTTATCCTTATTAGCTTTGTTGGTGGGTGATTGCATCACTGTCTTCGTTTCAGCTATGTACGTCAGGTGATATTTCCAGTACCGATCATAATGGATTTTCTTCTTAGGCGTGGGGTGGGGAATGTGGATGATATCACTGTCTTCGATTGAGCTGCATAGGTCTTGAAATACATTCTATTCCACTTGTGTGTTTCTTATTCTTTTTGGTTGGGTTTATTCTGGAGGAATTCGTGAGAGTTATTTTTCGATTATGTGACTCTCTTGGAGTGATGTTAGTCTTATAGTAGTATTTTTAGTTTGCCCCGCCTAGAACTCCCTAATTCCCGTGGTTTTCTCATTAGTGACTGAAACATCTCGCATTTTTCTTATGTTCGTTTGAGACCATAATGGTCTATCTTGTGGTAGTAACCTCGAAGTACGCCAGAGGCCTACTATTAAATCTGTCATTTCATAATAAATAAAGTACGCTTTATATCCCCGATATAACTAACGTCTTAGGCCCACGTAGTCGTGTGGAATCGGAACATGTGGTAATCCCAAATGTTGTACTTGTTACCGCGTTCCGTCAATTTCAGCGACTTTCGGCCGTATGTATTGGCATAAATTTTTGGCTTACTGTGCTTTCTGTATCGGTATCACTTTCTGCTCTTTGTAATAGTGACTAGTTTTTCAGTTGAGTTGTATACGTCGACTGATGTTTCAGGAAAAGTTTAGAATAGGGTCAGTGCCACACATGCGTGTTTCGTGCAGGAATGTTGCCAGTGATTGCCGTGATGTACTATGGGAGCATAAGAAGGCGTGTCAACTGTCCATGCTACACAGCCAACGAGCGACCAGCAGGCAGATAACGTGTTTCGAAGTAATACTTTCTGAAGAAAGGGCGAAACATTGCCGTAAAAGTCGATTATAGATGTATTTGCTCCTTATTTGAGTCGTAGCTACTGGAACTGTGCTAGTATCTGCAAACCAAGGACAGCGTCACAACTCATGATATACAAGACAATGTAGTAAAATATTTCTGTGTTTCCTATTGCTACGCAATCGAACTAGCCTATGTGAGCACACTCAGTAGATCAATGTTTTTGTTTCTTCTCTCTTATGCTTTTGGTACATGGAATGAAGTATTTTGATCAATATTTTTTAATTAGAGTATGGGAAAAGGTACGTGGGTCAATGTTAATATATCGAACGTGCAACTCCCTTGTGATTAACATTAATCCACTTATTCACAGAGCTTGTACAGATCGATTGCATATTCATTTCCCCACCTCTTTGATATTTGCAGGTTTCTGTGAGACGTGCACCAACTCATTGCTTTCGGGGAAATGGAAAGAAAAAGTAAAAATGAGTCTCCTACTACAGACGTTTCTTCTCTCAAAGTGCTCAAAGTGAAAGGTAAAGTATTAGAAATCACAGGGGAAAGGGTACGTAATAAGAAGCGACGTCCCGCATACTCTGTGAATTGTGTATAGGTCTTACGGCTGAGCAATGCGTTCGTAGCCCAAATGCTTCGTTTACTTGTTTGTAGTTGCATCACTATGCTAACCAATTATTGTTCGCACGATGGAGTACAATGAAATGCAGCATCAGTTAGATTATACTAAGAGTGCTTTAACGTATGTTTCCTAGTTGCAAATGCTACTTTTATGACCAGTTGCTTAGTGTGTCAACGTACCTTCTATTTCGCACCCATATAGTTTTGTAGGAACGAGTATGAGGTCATTAATGAAAACAAGCTAACCATGTGCTGATAACAATATATACTGACGACGTCAAATGTTGATTATGGTGTAGTTCCTGCATAGTTTAGGGTTATATTACATGTGGCACACTGAGTTAATAAGTAACTGTCGGGATGACAAGCACTAACTTGTTATCCCTAGATGCAAAGATGTTTTAGTCACATTACTCTTTTAAGTGTTATTAGTTTGAATGAATTTGCTGATGAACTTACTTAGCAAATTAAAAGGCAAGTTCTGAGGGTTCTAAATGCTTGTAGTGGTGCACCAACATTACAATAGCTTTTGTAAAGAAAATATTGCTCAAATGAGTCTCTTACTGAATAAAGAAAATATGTAGGAATTATTCCGACCTAACGTCCATCGAAGAAGAGGTAATAACAAACGGAGCTCGTATTGTGGAGAAAATCGTACGAGTCGAATTACGAGGCAACCATCCTTGCGGTTTCCTTAATCTACTTAAAGAAACCACCGAAACCATAGAAGTTGATGTACGAATTATTGACTTGTACCACTGTCAATCCAAATGCGAGGCCTGTGTATTACCATAATGCCACCTCACTAGAACTAAAACAAATAGAGAGACTATTTCATCCCATTAGGCCGAAGTTTTATTGAATCGGCAACGTTGGTTTCAGGTGGTATTGGCCACGGTATCGTGGTTGAATAGTTTAGAAGCCAGACGGCCTTCTCCAAGCGCTGAGTTGACGACGGCACCCCCAGCAAGCAGCATTAGATTTGGTGGCTATGAAGAGCTGCATGGTGTGGAGTGTTGAGCCTCCGTGGGTTGGCGGGGAGGTCACTGGAGTGACCTGCCGACAAAATTAATTTCAGAATTAAAAACGTGATCACATTATGGTGGGTTGATATATGTAAAGAAAACTGCAAAATTACTGTAGCATCTGAAGCTAATATAGGGTCGATTTCTGTATATATGTATGTTGAGACTGTAAAATAGTCACGAAATGGAGTTACTAGTTTCTAACAATTGGCACAAGTGTAGCAAAAGTGTGCAATGAAAATATATTTTATAAATTGTTTTGCGTCCCAGGTACGGGTATAGTAAAGGGATGTTTCTGTCTCCCCTACTCATCAACTCAAGATTGCTAGTTATTATAAATTAGAATTTAAATGTGAGAACTACCAGCAATGAGTGTTTGACTCTATCCTGTTCCCTGAGTACAGTTCCTGCTGACCATTATATCATGATGGCAGGTGGCTGTCACAAGTAAGAGAATATTTCTAACTTTATAGACTGAACTACGTTCTACGCATAAAGCAACGAAGGCAACTGAGACTGTTGGTATATGCACTTATGCCAGAAACGTAGAGTTTCTTAAAACAAGTTCCCAAAACGCTGAATTGAAATTCCGAGGATGTCATGGATAATTGTGACAGAAAAGTAAACCTTAATGCAGTATAATGGAACAGAACCAAAAAAACAGCATACGTTGATCAACGTGAAACTATACTGAAAACTTGATAACTCTGTGAAAGAATAGCAAAACATATTGTACCGTTCATTCTAAGAGTATGCAGAATCTAGCAATAGTAGGGGGAAATAATACATTGTCGAAAAAGGCTGCGTATCCGCTCACAATTCAAAACCGTTATAGAAGAACAGTACTGCAAGCATCGTGATAGTCACCCACAGCTCAGTTCAACAGAATTTACGGTTCGACGATAGAATTTTGCTTTTTGTAGGCTTGTCTCTGTTCCTAAGCTGACAGCATTACAGTGATATTAAAAATGTACAATTGTGGAGTCGGAAAAATAACGCAAACGTAGGTTACCGTTCTGAAGAAAGTTACCATGTGGCCATGAAACCAGAAGTACACTTCTGATGCAACAACTTACCAACAGCCGTATGTATTGTAGAAATTTATTTCATTTTATGAACTTCTATGTGCTACACTTTTCCGCATTACGTTGATGCCATCTTCAGGCCCCACCCGTCTTTGTGGTAAAATCGCTATACACGGAAGGAGTCATACAACTGGATCCGTGAATCAATCGTCCTGCAACAGCTCTTGGTGGCCAGGCGACACAGACTGAGCAGACTACTTCCGTGTATAGCGATTTTACGACTATGACGGGTGGGGCATCAATGTAATGCCGAAACTGGCAGCACATAGAAGTTCATAAAAGAAAATAAATTTCTACAATACATTCGGCTATTGGTAAATTATTGCATCAAGAAGATCATGCCAGCCGTCGTCCCTCGATCCATAATGGATCAACGAAGAGAAGTACACTTAGAAACTAAAATCTGCGGATCGAAGTTTCACTCACCGTAGCAGTGTGGCTTTCCTCTTCTCACTGCAGACGCCTCTGCAGTAGCTCCTCAAAAAAGAAAGCGTCAAGCGTAAACTGACGCTCCTGTTGGAAAAGAACTTATTAGTTTTCCGATATCCAACATGTGGAGTAATACAGAACATGTGCTACATTTTAACATGGCCGCTTTTTACAAAGTGCTACATTTATTAATAATTTTGCTAGCTACATTTATTGATAATATTCATACAGTGTTCGATTTTAATATTCAAAAATTATCACTACTCAGTCCATGTTTGACCAACTAATAATACTACACAAATACTAATGTACCATGACGTACAAGTTTTTTGTTTGTGCGATTGGTTATTGAAGTACTTCTGGGAGTTATGCCGAGTTGTTGTTCCTGTTGTATGCAGAATATTTCAACGACCGACCGAGCAGGTTGTATGATGTTCCCTGACTAGATGGAGTCCAGGGATCGAGTACACATAACGGCAAATCTCGCTGCACTCCAGTCACGGTCATCGAACCATTTTGTACAAATCCTAACAACTCGGCAAAACACCCGAAGCAGGGCACTAACTACTTTCACCTTCGTAAGAGAGTATTGATCTGAACATAAAACGAATAGAACACGTTGAACCTAATGTGGCCGAGTGGTTCTAGGCGCTTCAGTCCGGAACCGTGCGACTGCTACGGTCGCAGGTTGAATCCTGCCTCGGGCATGGATGTGTGTGATGTCCTTAGGTTAGTTAGGATGAAACACGTATGTAACATAGCAGCGATGGCGAGGCATTGTAGCATCTGTGACCAGAGAGTATGCGCTTGACCGCGCGAGAGTTGCGAGCAGTTCGCTAGTTGTCGCTATGCAGAGCTGTACTCTGTCTGTAGTCGTAGCAGTCTGTAGCTCGATTTAGTTGCGAGCAGTCGGTCAGTAGCAGTCTGTAGCTAGTCGTCATGCAGAGCAGTCGGTCAGTAGTAGCAGCCCACTGCGGTTGTGTGATGTAGGCGGTCGGCAACACTGGTCAAGATGCTGAATGAGGTATACTGTTAATTAATATAATCATTAGATAATGTAAAAATTTATTTATAGTAATTATTCTCCAACAAGTGCCCCAATAATAATTTTTATTTCAAAAGCATTTTTTTCAAAATTTTATTTTTTATGGAACTAAAGATTTCGTTGCACTTCCCATTTCATTCCACTTCTTTTAAAGAAAATTTTTAGTAAAATCACAGAAAAAAGGAATATTATCATTTGCAATGCAGTTCCTCCAAGCCGTGCAGAAAGATAAGAGCAGAAATTTGACATCCATTTATTCTGAGGTAAGACTTTAATTCTGATTGTTTTGCACAGGGCCAAAGACCGATATTCCGGTTTAATTGAATCATTATTATCACTGATATTTTTTTTGTCACTGAATGGACTTTAATTTTTTTATGAAAAAACTTATACTTGAGTCAGATTACGATTCTCACTTTTATTGTCATTAAATTTATTTTGTGGGGAGGTTACACTCGGCTCCCATTTGTATTAAATAATATTGTCATTTTTCATTTAAAATTACGGTGGGGAGGTTACACTTGGCGACACCCAGTCCAGGATCGAATTTCGTTGAGAGTCTTTTGAACAACAGTCAGATATCTGCTCTTATTTGCTTAGATATAATTAGGATTTGGCGCAACGCTTTTATTAACTTGTGACTTTTTTTCTACAGGTCAACGGCAGTTCGTTGCTCTGTTGTATTTGTGTGTTGTTTTTGCATTGTGCTTATTGTTTTGTGAATATTTGTGACTGTTGTAAAAATGCCGCGAAAGACTATGAATAGTGTATCGCGAGGTATTGTGAATGAATTTACCGACTTAAACAACGTGACTGATAATAATTGTGACACGCAGAGTAATGTTGACAATCCTGCGTTCACTAACAATCAGTGCATTCCAACCACTAGTGATGACTTTTACCCTGATAATGAACAAACGAACTCAATTGTCTCGTCTGTTAATTTGACGACAATTGATGACGCAGAACGCTCTATTGTAATGAGCGCTGCCCAGCTTAACACACCCGATTTGGAAAACTCAAGTAACGAACAGACAAATTTGTCTAATGAAAATGAACAGATCACACAAAGTAGGACGGATTTATTTAATTCCGAAACAATGACTGATAGTGTACATTTGACTGGCAAACCTTTTTCTAAAATACAGAATAACCAAATGGTTACAGTAAGCGAGAGAGTTCCAGATCCACCACTAAACAGCACAGAGAGTATAAACGCTAACTTTGGCTTTGAACAAATTATGGCAAGATTGCTACAACAACAATTTAGTGAACAGAACGAAAATTTTAAACAACTTAGAGAACAATATAAACAACTTAATGCAAAACTTGATAAACAGCACAAACAACTTAGCGAAATGATTGATAAAAGTTTCAAACTCACAAACGAAAAACAAGACGATCTTAAAGAACAGAACAAACAAGCAAGCGAACAGATTACAGGTGTTACCATGCAATGCCAGGACATTAAAGAACAATTACGTGTGAATACTAAGACTTGTGCTAATAACAGTAATGAAAAAGTTGGCACTGTTGCACAAGAATTAAGTAGCACACGTGTAAGCACAACAGAATCACATAAAGACAAGATTAATGCAGTCACTGAACAATGTTCAGCGAACGAAACACAGATACACGAAATTAATGCAGTCACTGAACAATGCCTTAAAAACGCAGTACAGATTCGCGACGAGATTAATTTAGAGTCAGTGGAAGTTTCACACACTCCGAATACGGAAGTTGACGAGAAATTTGCACGACAGATCAATCAAATTGACGAAAGTGTTACAGTAACAGAATTAAAAACTATTTCAGTCACCAATACGTCACAGAATCTGCCACTTTGCGAACATTTGTCTGACTCACGCAGCGTGTATAATGTGAGCAATTTACAGAGACTACGCGAATTAAAATCCGAAAAGCTACGCGACTTAAAATATGAAAAGCTACGCAACTTGAAGTACGAAACGACACAGATAAACAGATTCACACACAAACCCGAACGTGTTTTCAAATTCAATGACGAGAACGTAGATTACGAGCAATTTTTATCCGCCAGAAAATATAAAGAATTTAATAATGACAGAGCACAGATACACGATTTGCACTGTATACGACAATTTATCTTTGTACATTCACCGCTATTATCTGTAATGCAGAAACTAGCTTTGAACCAGATGCGACAATTTATTTTTGTATTTACAACAGCATTGCCTATAATGCAGAAATTTGAATTAGCACGGATACAACAATTTGCCTTTGGATTTTTACCGCTATTGCGTGCAACGCAAAAGCTGAAATGTATTTGCAGTGCGTAATTGACCTCAGGGGATTCATTACGCTTTAATGAATATGTGCCGTAGCGAGCATAGGGCCCCGAGCTGTAGTAGTGCTGTTTCATCTTTAGTTTTCTGCACTGCTGCCTTTTCTTCTACTATCCTTTATATCTATCAAAACTGCTCTTTAACTAGTGCTCTTTGTAGAATTAAGAAACGTATGTAATGAAAACCGGATATGACAAATCTTTTACCGAATGTGACAATTTTCATTAGGCACTCCAGAATCACGAGAATTTTAATAACGGATAAAATCGTAATCATCAGTATGTGTAAAATTTTTGAGCAATCGGAACCACATTTTTGTAACAATAGATGCTTTTCACCACAACAGCATGAAAGTAAGCCGCTTAGCATACCTAACCAACAATGCAGTCTACAAGGTCAACCAAACTTTAATGTTTCGCCGCGTGCACGTATAGTCCCAGCCCCAACAAATAGTAACGCATGGCAGCAAAGAAATAACCACGTACAGACAACACACTATTTCAACTCGTATCGCAATGCGCCGTATAGAAATTACTATCATGACAGACGTAAAAAAAATGATGAGCACAATTTTCAGCGTACATTTAATAAGTCGATCTTATGAGCAGCAACAACATCAGCAACAACGAATAATCATGAATGAAACAGACAATAGGTGTCATCCATAGCGTAACATGTCAGTAAGAAATAACAGAACAGTTCATATAGTGGATATGCCACAACATTCTCCCGTAAATAATAACACGTACGATAGATTTTAACCAGATACAGCACAGGTTTCATATTCCAGTAACGTAAGCAATAATTTTGACACGCAGAATCCTCTTCACGAAAATGTTATTAATTTTTGACGCCATCCGACACACGTTTGCATGAAAGACATTATTACGACGTATGTAGACGACATTCTTATCGCAGAAGCTAACTGGTCTGAACACAATCTGATTCTTGAACAACTGTTACAAACTTTTCATGCACAAGGACTTACAGTTAATCTTAGTAAATCGCACTTTGGCAAAACTTCTATAAAATTTCTTGGACACGTAATTTCAGCAGAAGGCATTGCACCTGATCCAGAGAAACTTCAAGCTCTACGTGACATTACTGTTCCTACGACGAAGAAGCAATTACGCAGTTTTTTGGGCTTAATTAACTTTTTTCGTAAATTTATTCATCACTCCGCTTTAGACACGCCTAGACTATGCCAATTAACAGGTAAAAACACTATTTGGTCTTGGGATAAACAAGCACATTCTGAATTCATGAACCTGAAACATGCTTTGTTGAATGCTCCACTTTTATCGCACCCAGATCTTACCAGAAATTTTTCCATTGCCACCGACAGTTCCAATACCGCTTTGGGCGTACACATTTTTCAGGAAATTGAAGAAGATGGCTCTACAGTAATTAAAAACATCGCATTTGCAAGCCGCATTCTATCACCTGCTGAGCGAAATTATTCCGTTACAGAACTTGAAACATTATGTGTTGTGTGGGCTTTCACGAGATTTAGGCACTTTCTTTATGGCAGACATACCACTGTTTACACAGATCACAGAGCGATACAATTTTTACTTTCGGCTAAATTCACTCACGACAGGTTAAGTAGATGGAAACTTTATTTACAGGAATTTAATTTTACGATTGTTCACATTCCCGGCACACAAAATGTTATAGCAGACGCACTATCGCGTTCTCTCGGCAACAATCAGCAAGACGTAGCAACCAACTTCTGCAAAGCAAATTTCAGTGTCATGTACATTCAACAAGTTGCATTTGAAAACTTTATTTCATCGTCATTACAGGACATAGCACAAGAACAAAATAAAGACAACGTGTGGAAAGAAATTAAACACCTTTGGCAAGATAGGAATAATGTTACGATTAGGAACCACTACACTGTACGCAATGACATTCTGTTTCGCCGCTCTCATCCTGACAGCAACATTTGGTTATTATGCATTCCTGACGAACTGGTTAACAAATTAATTTAGTACACTCATTTAAGTTAAGCACATTACGGAGCAAGAAAATGTTTTCTTATACTGAGACAGAACTGTTATTTTACCAACATAGAGAACGTATACGACGAGTTTTAGCGTCTTGTAAAATTTGCCAGAAAGCTAAATCAGACACCACTTCACATATTCCTCCATTATATCCCATTATACCTGTTAAATTGAGACATATGGCCGCTGTAGATATTTTTGGTCCGATTCCGAGAACTAACAGAGGTTTTTGCTACATCTTTGTCGCTGTTGAGCTCACTTCAAAATTTGTTACTTTCACTCCGTTACGCAAAGCTACTGCTAAAACTGTTTCGGAAGCATTTGTAAAACATTTTCTATCTCATGTAGGGCATGTGATGAAAGTAATTTCTGACAATGGATCACAATTTCGTAGTAGCGTGTGGACACGCATGTTACGAGCCAGAAACATTTCTCCGATTTATATATCCAAGTACCATGCTTCTTCGAACCCCTGTGAAAGATTAATGAAAGAAATTGGTAAGCTGTGCCGAATATACTGCCACAAAAGACATATTGATTGGGATACACACATACTCTCATTCCAAGATGTAATTAATTCCACTCCAAATGAATCCACTATGCTATCTCCGTCTGTTATACTGAAAAACGTTGAACCACCGAACAAAATTAAAGAATTAGTAAAATTACCCAAATGTAGGCGACTAAGACACCACGAAATAATTGACATTGCGCTGAACAACATCAAACGTGCCGCAGAGCGCCGGAGAAGACAGCAAAAACAGGTTTGTAGACGCCGCGACTTTCACGTTGGACAGAAGATATTAATACGTACACACTATTTATCCAGCAAATTAAAAGGTAAGTGCAGTAAATTTGAACTTCTATACGCAGGTCCATATCGGATTCGCAGCATTCCTCATCCCAATGTTGTACACGTCGAAACTTTGAGAACCAGAAAATCGAAAGGCAACCACCATATCTCAAACATTAAACCGTCTATTGAATGAAGACACTGTATGATTCAACACACTATGATGCCATTTACTAATGCAATTATTTCACCTGACTAATTACTGATGATTATCGTATTTTTTCTTGGCAAGTGCCCGGCAAGGTAAGGTTAGCAGGTCGCTTTTCTTGTTGTTACACATCAGACCGTGCATATTTTTTCAGAGACACTTACGTATTTTATGACTAATTATGCAATGTTAGCTAATGACATGTTAATTTCATTACATTTTTTTCATTAAAGTCTTTAATTCTCGCCTCTATTAACTACACTACATACAAGCTGAACACAACGAACGTCACATTTTGTCTTTTTTATGTACGATTGTATTCCAGTTTTGTTTATATGCACTGTGAAATAGTTAAGATATAACACACCAGTCGACTTTTACATTTTTTGCCTTATGACATCTCAACATCGTGACTGTTTTACATTTTTTGCTGCTGCATTGTATTATTCATTTTGGCTTTGAACACTGTCAATGTCTTTGACATATTACGTTTTCTGTCATGTTATGCTGTATGGTTAATTATGTTATCATAAACCAGTCATTATTTAGTGGGTATATGATTTAAATGCAAGACATTAATCTTTGTTCATCAATTTCAGAAAGAAATGATGCGTGTAAGAAATAAATTCAACAGAAATGGAAATTTCACCTACGGAATAAACGAAAGAAGATGCAATAACTTTATGAGGAAGAGTAAATGGATCAGGATTAACAAACATTAACAAGAATATACTATACTCATCGTAGAATAGCAGTCTTAACTAATTTTTTCTTTCAGAATACAAGGTGATTGATGCAGGCTGTCAGACAGAACTACACATCTTAGTTTTAGTGATGAAATATGCTAGAGATAAGGAATAGTTGTATAATGATTAATGAAGTGATTTTTTTGCAGATGAAAATGAATACTGATGAATAATGATGAAGGATATGCTGTTATGAATAATGAAGTTTTTCTTTACAGGTGATGATAATAGTGAAGTTATGATGATATGGATAATGAAGTTTTCTTTACAGATGAGGATAATGTTGAAGTTATGTATTTATGCTACGTAGTTATTTAAGTATTTGTTGCAGTTTGTTTTGACAGCAGGTGTTATATTGCATAATAGGATGACAGAAAGTTTTGGAAAGGACAGCTATGGAACACATTTTTATACACATTTCACTACCTGTTAATTCGAAGTTCACTACTTTTCAGCATAGTGTGCGTTTCTTCTTTCAGGTTAATAATCCATTTTGTATTTTTTCCAGGAGAAGCTTTTCATGATACTTACTAAACCTGTTACTTATTATACCTGTTCTAGTACTTGCATTTTATTTTTTTTACCCATTTGTGTTTATCATTTATAAATGTGATCACATATACTGCCTTGTTACATAACCTTGCTACAGCTGACTCATGACGAATGACGTTACCTATCCTCATTTGCAGCAATAGGTCAAAAACAAATAGTGTTATGCCTCAGCAATTAATTATCGATCCCAACGCAATGCATTGCTAAAAAAAAAAAAATATATATATATATGTATTACCAGTCCCAAGTAGTGATACCAGTTTGAGAAAATTCTGAATAATACTGATTAGCTCTGAATAGTATGTCACTTGAGTAATGATTTCCTAATGAGACAAAATATATATATATATATATATATATATATATATATATATAAAATAATGCTTTGTCACTAGCTAATAACTGCCACTGTTTATTGTAATGAGACTACTTATAATGCCCACGATTATTAATGCTATGATTGTAATTAACTGATTTTAATAATGACTTTGTAATGATCTGAATACTACTGAAGGAGAAACACTGTTTATTGTAATGAGACTACTTATAATGCCCATGATTATTAATACTATGACTGTAATTAACTGATTTTTAATAATGACTTTGTAATGATCTGAATACTACTGAATGAGGAACAATGTTTTATTGTAATGAGACTACTTATAATGCCCATGATTATTAATGCTATGACTAATTAGCTGATTTTTAATAATGACTTCGTAATGATCTGAATAATACTGAATGATGAACTATGTTTTATTCTATTCAATACTTGCTGGCCACTGAGTGCCAATAATTAATGTCAATCAACGAATTATGTTATTAATTATGCCATTAATTAGCTCTTGTTTTCAATGTTCATACTTTGTTATTGGAAATGAATGTGACTGTTTAATAATGCTTTGTAATTAGGAGAAGACTAATGATTCTTACTATTGGAATGACAAATGATTAATTAACGACAAATGATTAATTACCTGTAATTAGGAAAAGGCTAATGATTATTATTGGAATGACAAATGATTAATTAACTGTAATTAGGAGAAGGTTAATGATTCTTAATTATACTCTGTAACTGGAAAAGAATGTGATTGTTTCATAATGCTTTGTAATCAGGAGAAGGCTAATGATTCTTACTATATTGGAATGACAAATGATTAATTAACCATGCTACATTTTGTAACTAGGAAAAGAAGACTACTGATTCTATGTAAAACAATTAATGAACATTTTTCTGTAATACTACATACTTGGTACAGAAATGTTCAATAACTGGGCTATGAATGCCACAAACTGCTAATTAAGTGTGTAATTGTCAATATTATGTGACTTGATGTCCTTCACCTCATGAGCTAACTACCCTGAATTACTGCAATGTCCATTTGTCCTGTCTATCCTAGTGATCATGGAGCACTATCTTTGGTTTTGCACTAATTCTACGTGGGTGTGCCTTGTAAGAGCGTGGTGTTGACACGACATGCTGTCCACCACCGTGAGCGATGAAGACATTATTATGGTCCCACTGTTTGGTGTACCTAATGTACTGCCAAAATGAAAACATGGAACATTACTACGACAGTTCAGTGTCTTGGCTACACTGATAAATTCTGATGGGAAAAGAACTTCAAGTTGTGTCACTTGGTGTTGTACTTCTGTGGAAAGATATGGACTTTCAGAACAGCTGTGTGCAATCTAAAGTGCTACAACCATGATGCAATCCTTCCCTTTCCTATCCTGATTCTTGTCACATAAAGAAAAAAAAATTTTTTTTTGGTAACATCATTTATGTTCATAGGTTATACATTTTTCGATTTGTTGAACTCCAGTGCGAGTACACTTATGGCACTGGTCGACATGATTTTTTTGCCATTATGTTTATTTGTTGTGAAAATGCTAAAGACATTTTTTCAGTGCGTGTGCACTTTGGACATGATTTTTTTTTTTTGCCATTATGTTTATTTATTGCGAAAATGCTAAAGACATTTTTCGATTTGTTCTCAAGTACAGTATATGTACACTCTTGTCTTTTATATTGTATATACATTTTTATTTTAATGATATGTTCTGAACTACAGTACATGTGCACTTATGTTAGGTGTTAATATGTTTTCTACTGAACTTCAGTGCTTGTGCGCTTTTTCATTTTTCAATATGATTGTACTCATTCTGTATATTCAATACTTCAGTGCGTCTGCACTTATGTCATTTGTTACTAATTGTATATACATTTCATCATTTGCTGATATGTTCTCAACTCCAGTGCATCTGCACTCATGTCACTTGTCAACATAATATTTTTTGCCAGTCTGTTTATTTGTTCTGAATATGCCAAAGAATTTTTTCAGTGCCTGTGCACTTTGTTATCTGTCAAATAATTTGTATATACTTTTTTCTGATTTGTTACTATGTTTTGTACTCACATTTTGTCTTTGTCTTATATATTTTGTACTTAGTGCGTGTGCACAACATCTAATTCATGTACTACATCTAAATATTCTGTAAATTGTAGAAGTTTATTAATTAGAAAAAAAATTTTGCCGCGATTGGCAAGTCCAAATGACTCACCATCGCTGCCAAATTTTTGCCCCCCCAGTGGAGGGTTATGAAACACGTATGTAACATAGCAGCGATGGCGAGGCATTGTAGCATCTGTGACCAGAGAGTATGCGCTTGACCGCGCGAGAGTTGCGAGCAGTTCGCTAGTTGTCGCTATGCAGAGCTGTACTCTGTCTGTAGTCGTAGCAGTCTGTAGCTCGATTTAGTTGCAAGCAGTCGGTCAGTAGCAGTCTGTAGCTAGTCGTCATGCAGAGCAGTCGGTCAGTAGTAGCAGCCCACTGCGGTTGTGTGATGTAGGCGGTCGGCAACACTGGTCAAGATGCTGAATGAGGTATACTGTTAATTAATATAATCATTAGATAATGTAAAAATTTATTTATTGTAATTATTCTCCAACAAGTGCCCCAATAATAATTTTTATTTCAAAAGCATTTTTTTCAAAATTTTATTTTTTATGGAACTAAAGATTTCGTTGCACTTCCCATTTCATTCCACTTCTTTTAAAGAAAATTTTCAGTAAAATCACAGAAAAAAGGAATAATATCATTTGCAATGCAGTTCCTCCAAGCCGTGCAGAAAGATAAGAGCAGAAATTTGACATCCATTTATTCTGAAGTAAGACTTTAATTCTGATTGTTTTGCACAGGGCCAAAGACCGATATTCCGGTTTAATTGAATCATTATTATCACTGATATTTTTTTTGTCACTGAATGGACTTTAATTTTTTTATGAAAAAACTTATACTTGAGTCAGATTACGATTCTCACTTTTATTGTCATTAAATTTATTTTGTGGGGAGGTTACACTCGGCTCCCATTTGTAATGAATAATATTGTCATTTTTCATTTAAAATTACGGTGGGGAGGTTACAAGGTTTAAGTAGTTCTAAGTTCTAGGGCACTGATGACCTCAGATGTTAAGTACCGTAGTTCTCAGAGCAATTTAAACAATTTTTTTGAAACCTAATGCCATTATTCTCTATACTGAACTAATTTACACTCACCGGAGCAACACGGATTTCTTCTTCTTCTTGCAGCCGTTTCTGCAGTAGCTCCATAAAAAACTTGTCAAGTATAAATTGACGGTCCAGTTGGAAAAGATGTCTTTAGTTTTATAATGTCCAACGTGTGTAATAGTACAGAGTTTACGCTATTTGCTAGTATGTCTGAGTGTAACAAAGGGTTATATTTATCGCGAATTACGCAACCTTCAGTTAATGGCTTTTTGGTTGATTTGGACAGTAAAGAGACTAAACTACATGATCATCAGTCCCCATTTCCTTACCGAGAAGCGTCTCAGATTAAAACCATTCCGCAAAGGAATCTGGGAAAGTAAAAGAGTCGTAAAAATAACTGGAACATAACTCAAAGAGAAAACGGAAGAAGCAAGCTAAAGGGGGTAAACGTGCACTAAATGAAACAAATGCCGTAGAAAGTATTAAAAAAACAGCAGATGGCGTGGGCTGGCTGATCGCAAGAATAAACAAGGATGAGCCAGCCACTCTGAAACACACTAAAATCTCCAGTCTAAAACAACAAGGCTAGAGAAACACAGATAGGGAAGAGACGAACATCAAGGCGAAAAAACAGGTAGGATGAAGCCCTGGCAGAAAAGGGCACAGGCGCATCCTTACGTTGATGCATACAGTGATTCACTTTAATACCAAAGTAACGTCACTCGTCCCCACATCTCAGCAAATAGTAATTCTGACACATAACTAATATCCCGTGATATCTAAGGTTTTCTAGGCGCAATTGATTAATGATATACTTCCGCGAATTTTGCTTTGTTTTTATCCCAATTTTGTGCACAATATTTCAACTGCTGATGGAGCCGTCTTCATGTCGTGTGGCGTTTCCGGACTGGTAGGTGTGCAGGCAGTGAGTGCACGTAACAGCTAAACTCGCTGCACCCGAAGAACATGCCTGGGACGATCTTCGAAGAATTGTGCACAAAATACAAACAATAACTCTGTAAAATACCCGGAAGCAGAGCATTAACTAGTATCACGGTCGTGAGTGAGTGTTCATGTGAACAGGAAACGAAAAATACACTTTGAAACCAAACGCTATTATTCCATATGCAGATCTAATTTACACTCACCGGAGCAGCACGGATTTCTTCTTCTTCTTCTTCCTGCAGCCGTTTCTGCAGCAGCTCGAGAAAGAACACGACAAGTGTAAACTGACGCTCCTGTTGGAAAAGAACATATTAGTTTTATCATAAAGAATACTTTTATAATTCAGATATAGCGATACTTCTTAATATGTACAGGTGTTACGAAGTGTAGCACTTATTACGAATGTTTGGGCCTGCAGATAGCGATAGTGAGTATACATTGTTTGGCTGTAATAGCTACCAGTATGCTATCGGTGAACCGTTAACCTGGAACGACAAAGGGCTACAGAGGAATTATTCAAGGTATAGCGTCGCCATTGACCTTTTTAGTCTCTGTTCTGGTGTGTTCTATCTCTGGGAAGAAATTAAGTGGGACTGTGACAATTTTTACTGACAGTTCCAGTTTCACTATTCTCTGGCTTCACCGAAGACAATATTAGGCTTCGAAGTCTTAAATTCTGGAATACATTTCGTATGGTCATCAAGTATTAATCCCAGTTAGCAGGTAACTCGTAGAGTAACCAGATGGTTTGCAATGTTGTCTTCATCCAGTCACTTGTCTTGGACGCATATTATGTGAAACTCTGCTCTTACAAGAAATTTCAGCATAATTCTCCACAATTTATTAGGGTCTTTTCCATTCTCAAGCACCTCCGTATCAGCATCATAGTCCAGGCATTCTTGACTAATGCCAGACACAACTTCCAGGTTGGTCACTGTTAATTTTAATGGCCGTCAGTAGAGTTGTTGCAACCATTAAATCGGCTTTCGGCTAGACTATCAACTTCGTCTTATCTAATGACAGAAGTGGGGATATAATATGCTAGTAACATGGAGGAGAGAAGCAGGAGCCTGTGGGATGTGGGGAAAAGAGCAAGCATATCATGCAGCCAAAGAGGCCTGTGAGCAGCTAACCCATCGAGACAACGTGTCATTATCATGCAGGTGAGAAAGACATACGACTGTTGGGATTGCGTGACTGCCCAATCTTCACACCAAGTTGGACCATATATATATATCACATTCACACACTGAAGTTACCCTGACTCCTATCTGAACAGGCTACATTTCTAACTAATGTCTCATTTCTAACTAATGTCTTAATAGCCTGGTGAGAAGACAGTTAAATCTGTAATGGCTGTGGCGTAAATATTCTTATACGCCGCCGCCCGGAGTGGCCGTGCGGTTCTAGGCGCTACAGTCTGGAACCGCGCGATCGCTACGGTCGCAGGTTCGAATCAAAAATGGCTCTGAGCACTATGGGACTTAAAATCTGTGGTCATCAGTCCCCTAGAACTTAGAACTACTTAAACCTAACTAATCTAAGGACATCACACAGAACCATGCCCGAGGCAGGATTCGAACCTGCGACCGGAGCGGTCACGCGGTTCCAGACTGAAGCGCCTAGACCGCACCGCCACACCGGCCGGCGCAGGTTCGAATCCTGCCTCGGGCATGGATGTGTGTGATGTCCTTACGTAACTTAGGTTTAAATAGTTCTAAGTTCTAGGCGACTGATGACCACAGCAGGTAAGTCCCATAGTGCTCAGTCTTTTTTTTTTCTTGTACGCCATATTTTCTGTGCACGTTATCTTTTCATCAGAAGGCAGAAGTGAATTTAAGAGGAGACCAGCCATTTATTTTACTTGAAGTCGAGATATGGTACATTTTAAAAATTTTGTGTATTTCTGGAGACGAGGTTGAAGGCTTTGGTATGTTGCTGAGTGACCAGCAAATTCCGTTTCCCTCCAATGATGAAGAAATCCATCCATTCGCCAGTGACGTTCATCTTGGCTGTATTTAAGATACGGTCACGAAAACTGACAATGATCCCTCCATATCTGCAGCCAGTGAAGCCTGTCTGTTGAGTGTGACGTGGCGGTCGGCCAGTACATCAGGTATCGAAATGGTATTAAATTTAATTTTTGTAATTGTGTGTGTGTGTGTGTGTGTGTGTGTGTGTGTGTGTGTGTGTGTAGTCGCGCGTGCTTGTGTGTGTGCGTGTGTAAGTGAGTTTTTAGACATTTTTTACATTTTAATTCTTTGTTGAATTTTTACTGTTTTAGCACATTGAACCTCACTATTCCCATAAACGTACTGCTTTCTTGCACGGAAACCAACACACAATCGTCATAGTCAATACTCCAGTAGAGGTTCCTGTCTTAGCTGTATTATTCGTAATGAATTGTCACATGGGATGTTTATAGCGAACCGCAGATTCATTTACAGTAAATCGTAGCAATCTGTTATACCTTTTGACCACCCTATCGACAATGAAGTAGCTCTAAATTTAAGTGCTTTGGTTATTATGATTTCAGGAATGCAACGTGACGTGGCTCACCTCAAAACTACCTCGAGCAGCGACCAAAAAAGTCTTGTCTAGCCGCAGACCTTCGTCTTTCTCCCCTCCCACACACCGGGAGAAAAACGCCTTGATTCGTCGGAACATTGCTGCAACGATAACGGGCAGCACTTTAGATACGACCATACCGTGTCCACGAGTAAATCTTATTTTGATGTCTCACAAGTGTATCGCAAGGAAAAACTTGAGACCGTGATGTCATATCTTTAAATTTAACTCCTGTAATAATAAGAGCTGTCAGGGTTACAAAGGATCTGTAACATCCAGATCGATTAAATATCATTGATTTACTTGAAAATAATTATCCATTTATGACTGGTGAGGAATTCATTATTTTAATTCCCTTTTACTAATTCTAAAAATGAATTAAAATAACACTATCCAAAGGTGTGTTCATTACGTGGTACATTGATTCTGCAATGAATAATTTTGTTTCGATAGCAGTTATTTAAAGCTATCACTAGTAGACAACCAAACAGTAGCATTAGCAAGACAGTGCATCGTTACACTAGTTTCAGATATACACCACGTATAGTTATTTAAACTACGCATTTGAAAAGACATTACTCTGGGATATGGTTACTACCATCCGTTCGTTCAATATGGCACCGTGAGGTAGGATCGGTAATTTAATTAGTGAGTACTTAAGGGAACATCTTGCTGGTGATATGAAGTTACTAGTAAATAATTTATGCGACAGTGTGGTTGTTCAAATCCCAAATCTCTCCGCAGTGTCTGAGGAGATTACGGTTTTTACAAACATCCGTTGTCTGAGTCAGTGTATTCTCACTGGGCTGCGCCTTTCCTTCTTTCTGGCAGAGTCATCAACAACCTAAGTTCAACGCTAAACCTAGAATCACTCTTCAGCGCCATGTGAACTATTCAACAACGCGTACGACGTAATAACCATATTTACGATTGAAATTTAACCAGCAACATTTGAATTAAGAAAACGCCAGTACACTTTATAAACTCCCAACGGAATTAACTTTTAACGATGGTCAAAGGTATTAATTCAATTTCTTTGAGTAACAGAAAGAGAAAATACTTTTGATATGGTGCCACGTCAACTCATTATGACTGCACGTAGCTGGAACGTGTTTACATATTGCCTTCTTCATCACAGAAGGTAGAATATAACAGATTTGGTGACGGATAGGTGACGATGCTCTCGTTGTGAAAGTAAATAAGTTAAAGAATAGACGATTCCAGCAACTAAGTTTGTGAAAACCTTAGCAAAGCGATCTGTCCCTACAAGTCACGTTCTCTAGTAACCTTTGTAGCTGCATGACGTATTGAAACAATGTACTGGAATGTGAATGGAACTGTTTTTTATTTTCCATTTTACATACCGCGAAATCACACCAAACTACGTCCTAACGTTTCAGTGTTCCAATACTTCGTCGCTACATATCGAGTCATTTATAACCTTATACGATATTGAAACTGCATTTGATTCTGTACGGTAAGTAAACAGAAGACGCATACGTCAGTAGTTCATACCTTTCCCGGATTTCAATGAAATTACATTAAAGAATAATCAGTTACCCTTTTTTAAATTTGTTTTTAGTTAATTTGCCTTTCTTTCCTTCTGTACGTACGAACTTTGTTATAGAACCTCTTATTTACGTGTAATAAAAATTCATTTACACAGAATTAAGTACATTTAAAATTACGTGAATTCGTATTAACTGATTAAGAATATTTAGTTGAGAATTAAATCCTTTACATAATTCGGCCTTGGCACACATTTTCTAAATGCAGTGGTTTTTTTAAATATTTACTGAGTTCTTTCCCGGCGCTAGCTATGGAACACAAGACTGTCTCTATTAGCAGAAAATGGTTAAATATTGCCAAGCCGACGTTTAATTATCATTGATAAAACACACTCCACTATACATTTAAGTTATTTGAAAGAACCAAAATTGTTGAATTTCAACGTTAACTATCCGCCTATGAATGCACAAATGTGAAACTAGTAATAAATTCCGTCAGTCTCAGGATCGCTGTAAAAGAAAAACATTTTCTTAATTCACTGCTAATGTTTTATCTGCTCCCGATTTACGGGTTTGGTTAAATTTTTCTTAGCGGAACAATTTTTTAAATGTGCCGCCGCTGCAAATCGTTCGGTCGCGGCACAGCCCAGCAACACCGCTAAAAATGCTGAAAATTCTTTAAAGAAATATTATAGATGACATGGGCAAGCTAATTTACATTAGTAATACACACTTTTGATAAATTATAATGTATTTAGACCACAACAATAATTCAACTTACATTAGTTTGTAATTTCTCCTCTAATGGCGGCTAAATCTAGATACAGACAAAAGAAGTCTACCCATTCATAAAATGCTACGTCAAAGGTTCCTCTCACTTTCAGCTCTCCAGAAAGACGACAAAGACGCACACCATGCGGTGTTATTTATATTATTGCTGACCATTAACATCTCTTTGTAATCTTACAACATTATTTTCCTCTGTGGATGAATTTTACATTTTTGTTATCGCAGATATTGACACATTTCGCAATTACATTATTGAGTATAGAAATATTACAATCATAAATACATCGAGAATATTACTACAAAAAATATTACAGTAATAACGAATGTCCTTTACACAAAATTAAATAATATTTTTTTCTAAATGATTACAGTATATACAAATTGCTTCATAGCAGCGTATATAGTACAACTAAATTTTAGCTTATTAATAGTGTGAGTGTTGCCAGGGAACGTTACAGGATACATTGCACCTCGCTTCTGAAGCTGGGCGTTCGCCTCGTTCAAAGCTTCTGGAAGTCGTAAATAACTTTAATATGTTTCGTTATTTGAACTCGAAACACAGTGTCACAATCCAATATATGAATCAAAACTGGAGCCCTTTTAATTCAATAACTCACACGACGAATTCTTATCGTTATTTCAAGTGCTCGGGTGAATACGCAAGTAATTGCTACGCAACGGTTCTCTACGGCTTAGGTAGCACAGCATCGGTGTTAGAATATCCTGTGAACAACATTAAACAGCAACGCCAGTAGCTGCAGAGCTCTACACTGTTTAGCAACGTCGATAGGAATGGGTAAATTTTAAATAAATCATTGTATGTACTACAAAATAATGGTATTTTGCGACTGGGAGTTATCCAGCAGTATCTAATGAAAAAAACTGAATAGCTAATCAACTCCCAATGGATTTAACTGCTAACTACACTCCAAGATATTAATTCAATTTCCTGAAGCAACAGGAGACGAAAACTCTATTGCTACAGAGACAGCTCGACTAAATGTTACACTGCACGGCTGCCATCAGTTTCCAAAGCGTCTTCTTCACAGACGGAAGAAAGTTCCAGCGGCACGACTGTGCAATGATCACAGCCAACATGTATGTACAATTGAGAAGCAAGGAGGTTGGTGACGCTTATCATTGTGAAACTAAGTGATGGAAATACAGAAGCGTCCAATCTTACCCGTCGGCTTTGACCCATGACGTCACAAATGTAGCGGAAACGACTATAAACGACAATTCCAATATGGCGGATATAAAAACATCGCATGCGTATTATCCAATATGGCGGATATAAAAACATCGCATACGTATTATAAACACTGAAATACACAAGTTTCACAAAAAGGCTAATGACTCTAACGGGACAAGCGTGGGAAATTGGGGGTTTTTGGGTGGGGACAAACTAAATATACACAAATGTAGCCACCGACCGCCATACAAAACCACGCAAAACAACGAAATAAATCAACATCACAAAACTGACCAAATACCAAAAAACACATTCCTATCCAGAATCGGACACTTCCCTTGACCTATGTAGCTCAACAGAACCTACCGATCACATCCTCCAATACAAAAAAAAACGAACACTTCCCTTACACCTACATACATCTACAACAGCTCCCAATCACATAAATTACGATCGAACACTTCCGTTGACCTATATAGCTCAACAGAACCTACCGATCGCATCCCCCAACACCAACCTAAAAAACCAACACTTCCCTTACACCTACATACATCTACAACAGCTCCCAATCACATAAATTACGATCGAACAAAAATAATAATAAACAAGTGGTACTCGAGGCCAGGCAGGGGGGGGGGCTGCGCCCCCCCCCCCCCCCTGAGCCCCCCCGCCAAAAAAAAACCTCCCAACCTAACCTCGTATTCAGGGCTACGCTACAGATCAATGTGTAGGTCCCTAACGTCACGGGTCAAAGCCGACGCGTGAGATCGGATGTTTCTGTTGACACAAAACACACATCAAAAACAAAAAAAAACGGAACTTACCTCAAAAAAGTTCCAGCCCCACAAACTAGATTGGCCACCACAATCACACACAAATGCACCCTAACTAACCACTTTCGGCCTATACATTTTACCCACAGCCCTTAAAAAAACCCGAAAAATGCAATAGGCCTCTGGGACACTCTTCCGCCAACAGTACTCATCTAAATGAGACTGAAGGTTGGAAGAGCGCCTCTTCCCCCTCCCAAGAACTGACTTAACCGCCCCCCACATCCCCTCAATTGTGTTAGTGCAAGCCCCAGTATCATAATTCTTAAATTCTAGACTGTGGTTCACTACTAAATGATTAAATCCCCTGTCACCCAACCCCCTATAAGAAGAAAAAGCATCAGAAACTATTGTGGACCCGGGCTCTACATACTCCTCAATTAACCCCACTAATTCAGCCTTCGACCTCCCCTCCACAACCCTAAAAACACATTCAGTACCCCCACCCCCGTGAACAACAGCCCCCCACACCCAAAGACCAGCCACAGACTTCCCCCTCCCATACTTCCTTTTACCAAGCTGCGACTCGTCCACCTCCACAAGCACCCCATGCCCACCCAACTTACCCCTGTACTTAATAAATTCCGAACACACTTCACGACAAAAGGAATACCAGTCTAAAACAGTCCTCTCACTCACACCAGTCTCAAACGCGCAAAAACTCTGTGGGCATCTATAACAAAAATAATATGTAATAAGCACAATCTCACGCATGCCCAATCTAGACTTCTCGAACCAGGTACCACGCCTTATAGAACGCCATACGCCATCTTTCCGGCAACACCACATGTATCCGTCGCTGGTCCGAGAGGCCGGAACTTTAACCAATTTCATCCCCTCAAGGCAAAGAGAACACTTAACAACTTCGGAGATTAAACCGAATAGTTGTAAGAACTTGATAAGTTCTAACGCTGTCTCGCCCATCATCGCCCTCAACCGAACACTATTAAGGCGGTCTTTCATATCCATTCCTAAACAAAAAACCACAACCAAATACACTCAATAACAAACTCACCCGACATACAGCAATGAACATTAAATTAAAACAAACGAAAACCATGAACACACCACCAGAGAGCACCACAAACAAAAACAAGACTAAACTCCGCGCCGTAATGACGTCACACACCACAACACGCTTACGTCACGGGTCAAAGCAGACGAGTAAGATCGGAGGTTTCTGTTGACCCCTAAGTGATTAATCTGTGAAGGATGACAAACGTAAGTGAAATCGTCATATACTCAATAAAGTGGTTTGTCTCTACAAGTCAGGCACCTAACTTATGAACCTGTATGAAAAATTAAGACAAAGTGATCTTTCACGTGTTACACTGTACTAATTACGTATTCCGAAATCATAACACAGTCCGTCGTAAAACCTCAACTTGCCAATGCTTCTCCACTAAATTCGCAGTCATTTAAATGCTTGTACGATATTCCAAGTGCAGATGGCATTGTGTCTTAAATAAATAGGTTATATTTAAGTGAATGGGTCATACCTCTTGCGGATACAATGCAGCTCGCCTCTGAAGCTTGGTGTTAGCTTACTTCAAAGCTTCTAAAGCTCCGCAAGAACTTTAAAAAGTTTCCTTAGTTGTTCTTGAAACACAAACTTCGACGCTACAACACTTGAATCAACGCTGAAGCTTCTTTTACTGAATAACTCACAGAACGAATTCGTATAGGCACTTCTAGTACTCGAGAGAATACCGAAGTAATTGCTAGGCAACGGTACTCGACGGATTAGGTGACATAGCATTGTTGTTGGCATACCCTGTGAACAACATTAAGTAGCAACCCCACTAATAGCAATCCCAGCAAATACAGAGCACATTATTTTATAGGGACGCCGATATCAATAGGTAAACAAGCACTGCAATAAAGGTTTTAGGTATTTAAATAAATGTCAGAGGAAATAATCATGCCCTGCTATTGCAAGATATACAGCAGTGTCTAAAGGCTGAAAACACCCGAATAACTAATACATTCACAAAGAATTTACCAATTAAAAATACTCCAAGCTCTTAATTCAATTTCTTTGACCAATAAGAGAGTTATTCTCCTTTGTTACGATGGAGGGTCAGCTCAGTATGACACAAAACAGTTGGCATCAGTTTCCAAAATGTGTTCGTTTTCACAGGCGGAACAAAATCCCAGCAGCATGACCCTGTTATGACTACAGACACTATGTATGTGTAATCGACAAGCGAGAAAGATCGCTAACATCGTTGTCGTCGTGAATCTCAGCAACAGGTAGGAATGGAGCATGCTACAATTCTATCCGTCTGCCTTGACCCACGACTCATATACGGAGTAAAGTGGATAGTTTACACGAGATACTACGACAACCACAGATAACGTTTAATAAGAGCCCGATGACATTCTGCAAGACGGCGACAGCAATATAGATCATTACAATAAAAAACAAACATAAAACATTTTGTTTAGGTGGTGCTGTACAGCTTTAATGAATGTTAAGAACTGCCATATGCAGCACACAGCTGTAACGGCATATTTTATTACAGACGATCGATTTCGGTCTAGAACCAGAAAATCATCGGGTCCAAAAACCATCTCTCCTATGTGTTTGTTTAATTGGAACAGCAGTTACCAGATGTACAAAGCTCCATCTTTGATATCTATACATATGGAATATTGGGAAAAAAACGTTGTCGAGGTTAAATGGACGTAATGGTATGACTGTACAGCTAGTAACAATGACGGAACAATGTACATCTGAAACTGCGATTCCATTTACTCATACGGATAGCTGAGAGGGTTTTTGGACACGATGATGGTCTAGACCGAAACCGAACGTTTCTGTTAAAATATACCGTTGTGTATTGTATAACGCACTTCTTAACAAGCAAAAAACCATGGGAACTACTTGATTCGCCAAATGAAATGAAATTATCGGGACAATCGCAGGAATGAGAGAGTTGTGGTTGGGGACATACTAAAACGGTTTCTAAACCTAAGAACATTTAAGAACTCCTCTAGAACAAACCGAACGAAAATATATAGTAAACACCAAATTGGATTCGAATAATTTGCTGGACCAATACAGATGAAATGAAGGCAGTGGTACTAGACACCTCCACAAAACAGCATAACTAGAAAATAGCACGCACACACATTCCTCCGGAATGACGCATACGAAAATATAAAAAAAACAAGCCTAATCGCAGCGTACGCTGTACCTATATAGCTTTAACAGACAGCGATAACAGATCCCCTACAAATGTCTCTAAACATAGAAAAAAAAGAGCAAAAATGGGAAAACTGGAATCAAATTCTTCGCTTGACCTGTAGCTCAAAGGAAGACAGCGATACCACACACAGCTCCAGAAAACGACATAATCGAAAAAATCACACAGGAACTTTTCCGTGATAAACCTCAAAATATAAAAAATAACACACATATGCTATCGCAGTATATACAAGCAAGATACACACACACACAAATCTCATTATGCAAGGATGACGCACATGAATTTCTCCAGAATAAAGCGAAAGAAAGAAAGACATACACATGGACAGTTGTTATCATATTTCATGTGAACTCTATTCCTAAACCGAGGACACAGATACAAAACAACACCCACATAACATAAACTTAATCGAAAAATTATATACGCATATCCTTTAGAATAAACCGAAAGAAAAGAAGTACAAAAAACTGGAATCACACTACAAACGGAAATAAACAGCTCAAAAACCGAAAACAAATAATTCGCCAATAAATACCAAAACCTCGATCCAATTTATTTAAACAAATACTACGAACTCCAAAAAAAAAAAAAAATTATACAGCGCGAGAGTGAGCGACGGGTAAAAACAAATTGAGCGTCTTAGGAACAGTGGATTTCATAAGCGCAGCGTCTCAATGAGTCACATTTGAAAAACGGCCAAATATTTGTAAATTAAAAAAAATATCGATAACATTACCACCAGCAATGCAATTTCGTTAGGGCTAACCTCACTCTCGACGAACTTCTCACGTTAAAGAGACAGCTAAATAACTATAAGAATCAAATGATAATCATAATCACTAATCGTTTCACTCACAAAAATTTATCTTATGCTCTGAAGGTCCTGCCCACCCTTACCCTGGGAAATCATGCGATATGCAGAAAGTAACAGACAAATATTTGTCAGGAAAACTATAATCTTAACTGGCTTCTCCACTGCAGTTTAATCTGTGGTCTCAGGTTCCATCCAAACCAAACCCTCGTACGTTGCGGCGTATTTGGAATAACAGCATAGTTTACAGACATGACAGATTACACTGGTAAGCAACACAACCACAGGCTAACTTTAAATAAGAGTCCGCTTTCATCCAATCCAACATAAGGTCATGACATCACATAGGATGTCATGGGTCAAAGCAAGCCGGTGGAAAAGGCCAATGCGCTTGACACGTTTACCATTGAGGAACTAAGAAATTAGTTTGAGAACACAGAATGGAAGTGCATGAACTACGTCAGATAGAAAGTACAGAAATCTGTCTGAAAAAGCAAGCACTTAATATCTGAATCTCCATGAAAAACTTAAACAAAATGGTTTTTCACGTGAAATATTGTTAGTAACATCAGGTTCTGTAATCACATCACACTCTACCACATGCTTCAACCTGCTAGTATTTCTCCACTAAGTACACAGACAGTCAAAAGCTTCTACGATATTCTAACTACAGATGATTCCGAAAGGTGAATAAATAATTGACAGATACGTGAATAGCTCATACCTCTTGCAGGTACAATGCTCCTCGGTTCTGAAGCTGGGTGTTCGCTTCGCTCAGAGCTTCTAAAGCTCCCCAAGAACTTTAAATGTTTCGATAGTTGTTCTCGAAACACAAAATTCACTCTACAACACTTGAATCAAAGCTGAAGCTTCTTTCACTCAGTAACTCAAACAGCGAATTCGGATAGGAACTTCTAGTACTCGAGAGAATACGGAAGTAATTGCTAGGCAACGGTCCTCGACGATTTAGGTGACATAGCATTGTTGTTAGCACACCCTATGACCAATATAGAGGCAACAGAGCACAAAATTTTATAGGAACGACGACAGAAATGGTTAAACGACCACTTAAATAAAACTATGAATAAGTTAAATATATGTTGCAGCTTTTCAGATTATAGCATCGCTTCGAAGCGACGTCGCACGCTCGTGTCCTCGAACCCGCATTCACGTAATATGTTTACAGGTTTTCACACGTCCAAAAATTAATCCCGTCAGGGCAACGAACATTCACCATTTTTCTATGTAATACCACAAACACATTTTCTGGTGTATTAACTTCATATATCTTTCGCTGAATCTCTCCGTCAGGAAAATGGAAGGTTTGTCACTGAGACGGATAACATGAGCAATAAGTACTTTTATTCCGCATACACTGACGGAAGAAAGCTGAAACAACCCAGTAGCGCCACTATCAGAATGCAAATCATGTTTGTTTGAAATACACACTGAAAATTTCTTGAGCGATAGTTACCTTTGAGATCGAACGAGGTGAGTTGATGTTAGTCAAGAGACATTTATTAGCTCTACAACCAGTAAGAATGAGACAGTGTCGAAAGGGGTAGGAAAAGCTGGATGTTCCTTCTGCGATATTGCGGTCTGGGGTGCGATTTCATATGAGAGCACGAACACTCTTGTGGTCATCCCATGAACCTTGACTGCAATACTGTACGCCAGTCATGAACAGCATTCCGGCCTGTGTTATCCAACACGATAACGCTCTTCCACATACCGCTGTTGTAACCCAAAGCACTCTACAACATGTCGACATGTAGGTTTGACCTGCTCGATCACCAGATCTGTCTCCAGTCAAGCAATATATGACACCATCAGGTGACAATTCCAGCCTCATTCCACAACCGGGATTTACCGTCTGTGTACTGTCCGACCAATAGCAACCAATACCAATAGCAATAGCAACCGCCAGAAACTGAGAGATGTAACAAATATACTTTCAGGAAATATTAGTCATTTCAAATGGTGGGTCGTGTTGTGACAGTTTTCCGCTCTTTGTAGTTACTCATTTGACTATCTACTACGAATAAAGGAACCAATTGCCAATATGACCTTCCGTCGGCGCCTGGCAAGGGGAAAAGAATAAGATGAGAGAGGTGCCGACACGCAGTTAAGATAATTTTGCCATCTCTTCCAGCTTGTGTAACGCAGTACCACTGCCACAGCAGTCATAAATGCTTAACAGGGATATGTGAACTAGTGAGGGCATCACGCAAATATCTACGTCGACTGCTGCAGCAAAAGTTATGCAACTACTAAATGCAGCCAATATGTACATAGATGTGTAGAGCTTTCCAACTGCAATGAGACGCCGGGCAAATACAACAAAGTCATCCTGAAAAGCCAACGAAAAAAAAGTAATGTGTTTTCATCTGAAACGCTGTGCAGAGATTATTAACTCCAAAGCAAATTCGGTTAAGTAAGGGAAGGTGGAAATAACTTAATGTAAGGCCCCTTTCTAGAGAACATCTAAAATGTAAATAGTCGATCATTAGTCGCATTCACCCAACCTCAGTACAATTACTGCTTCATCACGCAACGGCGAATTTTGAACCTTTCAGACTAAGAAATTATTAAAAACAGTAGTTGCCTACACAGCTGATGCAAATCGTAATTGTAATTGGATAAGAACCAATAAGCCTACGTGCCTACCGCAGTGGTATATGGCTAAATGTTACGGCTTGTCAAGCCCAAATTCTCCTGCTGTCTCACCATTGCGACCCTAAGCTTATCGTCCTGTGTCTAGCTTATCCTTTCAAAGCAAACGTTCTACTATCAAGTGCCTGCAGTGGAGTGCTTCAGTCTCATCATAAAATACCTTCAATATTTCATTTTGAAAAATTCACAAGAGTTTTTAACTTTATTAATGTGCGACGGTCTGTTTCAATAACTAATAAAAGTGTAAATATTATGATTTCCGATTTGCACGGCGGTACAGTGGGTAAGTGTTAGATTACAAATCACGACGGTCCAAGTACTTTAATGAAATTTCATTAAAAAGAAAAAGAAAATAATCATAATCATAATCAACAGTTACCTTTTCTTTAAATATTTGTTTTTAGTTAATTTTGCCTTTCTTTCCTTCTGTACGTACGAACTTTGTTGTAGGACCTCTTATTTACGTGTGGTAATAAAAATTCATTTACACAGAATTAAGTACATTTAAAATTACGTGAATTCGTATTAACTGATTAAGAATATTTAGTTGAGAATTAAATCCTTTATATAATTCGGCCTTGGCACACATTTTCTAAATGCAGTGGTTTTTTTAAATATTTACTGAAATCTTTCCCGGCGTTAGCTATATAACACAAGACCGTCTCTATTAGCAGAAAATGGTTAAATATTGTCAAGCCGACGTTTAATTATCACTGATAGAACACACTCCACTATACATTTAAGTTATTTGAAAGAACCAAAATTGTTAGATTTCAACGTTAACTATCCGCCTATGAATGCACAAATGTGAAACTAGTAATAAATTCCGTCAGTCTCAGAATCGCTGTACAAGAAAAACATTTTCTTAATTCACTGCTAATTTTTATCTGCTCCCGATTTACGGGTTTGGTTAATTTTTCCTAGCGGAACAATTTTTTAAATGTGCCGCCGCTGCAAATCGTTCGGTCGCGGCACAGCCCAGCAACACCGCTAAAAAATGCTGAAAATTCTTTAAAGAAATATTATAGATGACACGGGCAAGCTAATTTACATTAATAATACACACTTTTGATAAATTATAATGTATTTAGACCACAACAATAATTCAACTTACATTAGTTTGTAATTTCTCCTCTAATGGCGGCTAAATTTAGATACAGACAAAAGAAGTCTACCCATTCATAAAATGCTACGTCACAGGTTCCTCTCACTTTCAGCTCTCCAGAAAGACGACAAAGACGCACACCATGCGGTGTTATTTATATTATTGCTGACCATTAACATCTCTTTGTAATCTCACAACATTATTTTCCTCTGTGGCTGAATTTTACATTTTTGTTATCGCAGATATTGACACATTTCGCAATTACATTATGAGTATAGAAATATTACCATCCATACATCGAGAATATTACTACAGAAATTATTACAACAATAGCGAATGTCCTTTACACAAAATTAAATAATAATTTTTTGTTAAATAATTACAGTATATACAAATTGCTTCATAGCGGCGTATGTGGTACAATTAAATTTTAGTTTATTAATAGTGTGAGTTTGCTAGGGAACGTTACAGTACCAGTCCGGGATTGATCCAAAGACTTTTTTTACACATAAGTGTTCTTTCACGTTCGACAATGATTTGTTAATGATAGCAATGCGAAGTCAAATTATGACTCGTATTCCCTGTTAAACTGCGGGACCGCTCACAACAGACTGGATAAATGAGTTTGGAAGTCGCAGAAAGCAACGGGACCATTGCTAGAAAATTACTGTGGAGTTCGAACAACTTTAGGTTGATGACAGCTTTATCGTTATATGTATACATGACACAGATTTCCTTTGTATCCTTGGGTAACATTATTAAATACTTTTGAGTGATAAACGAAATATATACTCCCACCAACCAACCCTTGCCCCTCAGAGCAAATGAATAAAATTACACTAAACAAATATCCTTATTTTCTGAAAATACGCATAAAATAATATAACTGGGTTGTGCATTAGATAATACCTCAGAAATATACGAAAACTTAACTGCGTGTCCTGAGGTTTATACAACACTCACCCACTTTTCCACTTGTCAAATTGTTAATAATATAAAAGACAGATTAATGTTAACAAATAATAAAAATAAATTCATTACTGGTGTAAAAAAGACAATTATATGCACCACTACATTTACAATGAGGAGAAAAGATGAAGAGGAAAGCGACCAGTGAAAGATGTCAGTAAGACAATGAATATTAATTTGACAAATATGGTCGTTGTTCACTCTTGAAAAGTGGCTACACTGAGCCACTGCGCCAGAGATTGCGCCAAAGAGTATTATTAAGCCGCCTCCACAGTGCTTGTTAAGAGCTCGTAGAAGTCAGTGCCTGTTAAGAACTCGTAGCAGTCAGTGCTTGGAGAGAGCTCGTAGCAGTCAGTGCTTGTGTTGAAGTCGGAGTGGATATGTGGCAGTAGGGAGTGTTTGTTCCATGTTTTATCCAGTTATTTGATGGGAGAGATAGCAGATGTTATTTTAATGAAGATATTGTAATGATCAGAGTGCATTTCGTCAATATATATGAAGGTAAAAACCACTATGTTCTTTTATTATTTGTGTGTCTTAAATAATGCGTCATGACAGGTTCAGTCAACAAAGCATCTGGCTTGTGTTCTTATATTAGAGTGTAATTCTGGTTTTCTTGAGTAATTATGGTATTTTTATTTCCTTTAGTTACTTCTGTATAAATGGTATTTAAAATTTCTTGTCTTGTTGAAGAAGAACCGTGCCAGATGTGTACGTTGAGTCACACTCCCACACACAGAACAGTTACATTTGTGCTTGGGTTTTGTAGGTTTTATAGTTGCTGGGGACTTAATTAATTAACTGTGTTTATGAAAATTTTCATTTCATTCTTTGTTGTTGTTCTTTGCAGTCAGATAGCGTAATAATACTAGTCAGAGCCAACCGATTACGAGACACAGCGTAATCGGACATAACAGCTACTAAAAAACCAAAAATATTTTCAATCTTATTTTAATTAAGCCCCCATGCACGTGGCGACCGCTGCTTAGGATCGTCCCTTGGAATCTTCTGATTGTAAAAATAGTAGACTGTAGTATTGTTGTAGTAGTTTGTAGTTCAGTAATTGTAGGCTGTATTGAATGTGTAGATTTGGTAATTGGCATTCTTCTAATGGTATTTTTCAAAATTTTTTTTTCTTTTGTTGTCTTGTCTACGGGTTTGACAATTTAGTGCAATTGTGTCAATTGTTTGTTAATCGTGTTTGAAGGAAACATTTCGTGTGAATGGTATTGTTGGAGATAAAGTGTCATTGTGTGCAATTTTCATATAGTGACGAATTTTTTATGTTTTGTAAATGATTACGCGGTTAATGAAACAGGCAAAAATGATGGATAGTCAGAATGATGAAATTGTTGACATGGCGAACTCGCCAACACAGGAGAACAATATGTTAAATAATGAAGTGGAAAACAATTTAATAAGTCGGGAAAATAGTCCGGAAATAGTTTCACAATCAAAAAATTTTCAGACTACGAGATTAACGACAAAAGATATGGAGCAGTTAATGAGTGCAATATTAGATCTGGGATCACAGTTAAGATCTGAATTAAAAACAGTGGAATCACAAATAGGAAGAATTAACACGAAGATGGAAACTTTGACAATACAGTTAGGCTCACAAATAGGAACAAGTAAAACCGAGATGGAAACAATGGAAACACAGTTAGGCTCACGAACAGGGACATGTTTCAAAAACATGAAAGATGAATCAAAGAAATAAAGTAGAGAAGAAGTACAGCCGATTTTGAATGCTGACAATAATAGTTTAATTTCAACAGAGATTAGACAAAGGGAACAGGATAGAGAACAGGAAGAAAGAGATCGCGTGATAGTACAGAAATTTTCAGAGTTATATTTACAACGCGCACACGATAAGGAAGAAATATTTGAGAGAATCGAGGAATCCGTACCAAATGACAGAATAAATAACTTAACACAACAATATGAACAGTTCACTACTAAATGTGACAATACTGAAACCCGAGTCGCGACACTTACAGAAGACGTAAATAAACAGAAAGAACAATTAAGTGACTCATCGGAAAGAGTTGAGGAGATCTCAGATAAATTGACAAGTGTTAGTTTAGCAGAAGGGTTTGAAGAAAATAATTTGTTTCATTTACGTGATGCAACAAGAGAGCGCCAGGCGCGCGAATGTAACAATAATCGTCATTGTGACTGGGACAGACGCGGTAGGTCTTTGTCGCCACGAGGCGAAAACTTTGACTATAAACACTTTTTGACTGTTCGGAAATTTAAGATCTTCCGCAACTCTAAGAATGGCATACATCCATGTGCATGGTTAGATCAATTTACGTATGCACTTCCGCCAGATGTGCCACAAAGTCACAAACTGGAAATTATGTGCGGCTATTAAAGTCCTCAGGGGATTCACTACTCTAAGTGAATATGTGCCGTAGCGAGCATAGGGCCCCGAGCTGTAGTGGTGCTATTTCCCTTTTAGTTTTCTGCACCGCTGCCTACTCTTTTACTATTCTTTGCATCTGTCAAAAACAACTCTTCTACTATCAATCTATCTAGAGCGTGAGTAAACAATAACCGGATTTGACTAATTTACCCAAATGTGATTTCGGAAATTACCGATTGGACTTACTATATTTTCTGCAGCATTCATTCGTAGCTTAAATGAAATTTTACCTGTTTATCTTCGTGACAATATTACTTCATATGTTGACGACATTCTTATTGCTAAACGTTCTTGGAGTGAGCACAACAAAATTTTGGATTCATTATTACGTATTTTTGCAAAAGTTGGCATTACAGTAAACTTGGAAAAATCTGAATTTGGTCGTTCTCAGGTGAAATTTCTCGGTCACATTATTTCTACAGAAGGTATTCTTCCTGATCCAGAGAAATTTGACGCTATTCGTAATAATG
This sequence comes from Schistocerca piceifrons, assembly GCF_021461385.2. Classification (NCBI taxonomy): domain Eukaryota; kingdom Metazoa; phylum Arthropoda; class Insecta; order Orthoptera; family Acrididae; genus Schistocerca; species Schistocerca piceifrons. Next base: position 313,502,810 of record NC_060142.1, on the reverse strand, counting down.
CTGTTCCTACCACAAAACGTGATGTTCGTAGTTTCCAAAATTTGTGTGGAATGATATACTTTTAAAATTTTTTTTTTGTAGAATGACATACTTGTGAGAAACCAACAGCTAGATGTAAACATGCAGAGAGTACAAGGATACCGCGCTGTGTTTTGGCGGCGGCACATACTCAAAGCAACAGTCAAGTCTGCGCGCCGCACAAGGCAGTCGTTGACCGCGAACAATTGCTTCCTACGTCACGCGCCTACAGCTGATCGAGCGCTCAGTGCGAATGCACTGACAGCTGTAAACAAATACACAGTTTAATTTCTCCGACTAAATTCAGTATAAAGATATAGTGACTTGAAGAATTATGTTATTAACATTCAGTATTTTTCAGGATACGGTTCTATAAAATATTTAAGACCTTCAGGTAAAATTCTGTGCGTGTCCGACGTTAAGACGACTTGCTATCGAGAAATTTTCAGGAAGAATGTAATTTCGAAGAAGAAACTAATAAACTAAAAAGGTAGCTATTAATTGAGTTCATTTTTCAGGTAACATATTTCCACTTAGGTACGTACTTTGGACGTAGTTTGCTGCTCGCGATTACGTGATTCATACTTTGTGCTAAATTTCATGTGCTATGAAATTACTTGTGAAGCGACGTGCTTGCATACGTTAACTGATTTTGACAATGATTATTAATGAACTGGGTTGTAACTTGTGTATATTATGCATCGCTTGGCTGCAATGCTTTTTCACTGATGTCATATTTTTTAATCATGTGCCTGTTGTGCTTATTTATTTAAATTATAATTGTCACCTGATTTATTGTGCTGATGTGGTTAGGTATGTAAGTTATACTTCGTGATTTATCTGCTTGCACCTTCATGTTTACTTATTAAGATGACATATGAACATTTATTTGCTTATGCTGATATGATGCTAATGACATGTTTACTGCTTTGCGTATGGATTGCATATTGATACATATCTGTTGTCATAACTACTCTTTAATTTGGTGTATAGAAATGCTGATATACTGTGTACAAACAGAGAGTTTAGGTCACACTATTGGATTAATTACAGATTGTTCGCTTGGCAGAGCCTTGTTGTAAGGATTGTGCTGCATCCACTTTTTGACATTCTGTTCTCTACTGGTATATTTACTCGCTATTGCTTGTTTTGCTTACGCTCAGTGCCTTATATTTTTAAGATAAGAAAATGAACTGCTATAATTCGACGAACGTCATTGGTACAAAGAACTTCGTTGAAGTCACATGAGCTGAGGTTTTATGGAAGCTGTATAAATTTATGCTAATAGGAAGGAGGCTAACGACATGACATACCAAAAATAGGTTTAGCCCATTGACAATTATTACACTGCATTTTTCGTGAGCAATTGAAATAGGAAGTGACACTTGACACAAGAAATACTCCACATGTTTGCTTCTGTTTGCCATAATTCTTGAAGTAGTGTGCACACTGTGAAATATTATGATTATTCACACGCCGTAATCGTACTTAATTACTGAGAGTTATTCGAACTAAGTCTGTTAGAGGTCATGTATGCATTTCTTTGTTTATAATTCATAATGAGCAGAAGATTTGGGTCAGATGGATTACACAGAGGTTGTGTGTTGGCATGTGTCTTCAGATTGTATGGGAGGATGAACTGAAATTTGCACTAGGATTTTATCTGTACTTGTTCGAGGAGACTGACTAGAGGAAAGAGTTGTTATGGAAGTGAAGTGATATTGGTAATAAGGTTCATATGTATCGACGTATTGAAGAGGTGTTATTGAGGTATAGAGATTATATGAAGTTGATGATTATTGGAGTTTTTGTGGACAAGAGGTAAGGTAAATGATATTGATGATAAGGTTTATATGTATCGACGTATTGAAGAGGTATTATTGAGGTATTATTGAGATTATGTGATGCTGATGATTATTGGAGTTTTCGTATATAAGAGGTAAAGTAAGTGAGGAGCATATTTTTTTTTGTTGGTCTTATGGAACAAGGAGGATGAAGATAGCAGACTAGAACACTAAAGTAGAAGGAAGATAGTCTATACACACACTTTGTTAAATCACTAAGCAGTATATACTTTTTTTTGAAGAGAGGAAGTATTTGCATATCTTGGCTCACTGACAGTTGTTCAACAACAGTACATTTGATCTGGCTTGGCAAACATTGGTCTTGACATGATGACTATGACATTGACCTAATTATTATTGACTGTTATACATTGCTGCCACTACTACTTGATACACATGATGAACATCAGATTTTGACAGAATTACATTTACACAGTTAACACCATTCAATTACACAGTAGTACTTAATGTGGATGAAAGATGAGTGAGTGTGTTTTGTGTGTTTTCCTTTCCTAATCCTACCCACCTATCTCGTAAATATTATTTTATTTGTTTGTAGTGGCTTGCACTGACACCCATAAATATTATAGGTTTACTGATATTTGAGTATTTGTAATAGTTAATATGACAATTATCTGACATCATTTGTGTGTTTGTTATGATTTGTATGTTTAGTGTGAAAGAATTTGTATGTGCATCAAACTATTGTTCATGCCTGAACTGTCTGATTAGTGATGGTAAATATTATGGACTGTTACCTGCACTTTTCAACGTAATGTGTGACACTTAGGAATGATTAATTTCTGCTGATGAACTGAGTGATCAGTGATAGTGAATATTATGGACTGTTACTTGTACTTTTTTTTTACATGATTGGTGCCACTAGGACATGTTTAATTTCTGCTGATGAACAGTGTGATTAGTATGTGTATTCAAACTATTGTTCATGCTTGAACTGTGTGATCAGTGATAGTGAATATCATGGACTGCTCTCTGGACCTGCTCATCATTGCTAGGTGCAACTGATGAACTGTTTCTACTGAAATGAAGTCACTTGCTGCTATCTGCACCTACTCAACATTGCTGGGTGCCACTAATGGAACTGCTTCTACTGAAATGAAGTCTCTTGTTGCTGTCTGCACCTACTCAACATTGCTGGGTGCCACTGATGGACTGCTTCTACTGAACTAATGTGACTTGTTGCTGTGTGTACCTCTTCAACTTTACTGGGTGCCACAGATGGAACTGCTTCTACTGGAATGATGTCACTTGTCGGTGTCTGCACCTGCTCAACATTGCTGGGTGCAACTGATGGACTGCTTCTACTGAAATGATGTCACTTGTTGGTGTCTGCACCTGCTCAACATTGCTGGATGCAACTGTGTGAACTGTTTCTACTGAAATGAAGTCACTTATTGCTGTCTGCACCTACTCAACATTGCTGCGTGCCTCTGATGGATTGCTTCTACTGAACTAATGTGACTTGTTGCTGGGTGTACCTGCTAAACTTTACTGGGTGCCACTGATGGACTGCTTCTACTGAAAAGATGTCACCTGTTGGTGTCTTTTTTTTTTTTTGTATAAACTAATCATTGAAAGCATTTTATGTGAACATTTGTATAAACTGATTTTTTGTGTATTGTGTAAACTATTATGTAAAGCCACATGTATGAAAGGAATTTGTATTGCCTACTGTATTTTATATATTAGGTTATTGAAAGGTCAGTGCAAAGCCAAAATTTTAACTAATTATGTGATATTTTGGTATTAATATTATCTTTTATTTTTGTCTGTATTTTTCTGGACGAATTTGTTGGTATTTTCACCACCAATGCTGGCAAAAATACCATCAAATTCTGGCCTGTGGAGGAGGGGCATATGAAAGGTGGCTACACTGAGCCACTGCGCCAGAGATTGCGCCAAAGAGTATTATTAAGCCGCCTCCAAAGTGCTTGTTAAGAGCTCGTAGAAGTCAGTGCCTGTTAAGAACTCGTAGCAGTCAGTGCCTGTTAAGAACTCGTGGCAGTCTGTGCTTGGAGAGAGCTCGTAGCAGTCAGTGCTTGTCGTGAAGTCGGAGTGGATATGTGGCAGTAGGGAGTGTTTGTTCCATGTTTTATCCAGTTATTTGATGGGAGAGATAGCAGATGTTATTTTAATGAAGATATTGTAATGATCAGAGTGCATTTCGTCAATATATATGAATGTAAAAACCACTATGTTCTTTTATTATTTGTGTGTCTTAAATAATGCGTCATGACAGGTTCAGTCAACAAAGCATCTGGCTTGTGTTCTTATATTAGAGTGCAATTCTGGTTTTCTTGAGTAATTCTGATAATTTTATTTCCTTTAGTTACTTCTGTATAAATGGTATTTAAAATTTCTTGTCTTGTTGAAGAAGAACCGTGCCAGATGTGTACGTTGAGTCACACTCCCACACACAGAACAGTTACATTTGTGCTTGGGTTTTGTAGGTTTTATAGTTGCTGGGGACTTAATTAATTAACTGTGTTTATGAAAATTTTCATTTCATTCTTTGTTGTTGTTCTTTGCAGTCAGATAGCGTAATAATACTAGTCAGGGCCAACCGATTACGAGACACAGCGTAATCGGACATAACAGCTACTAAAAAACCAAAAATATTTTCAATCATATTTAATTAAGCCCCCATGCACTCTATGCTGCTACATTTTAACTAGTATCATTTTTATGATTTTACTTTTTAAACTCAGATAACATATTTCATATTATATATTTTCCAAGCAGAAATAAATTTCATTTAATCAACAAAGTAAATAAAAAATACTGTTGTGCTTCTATAGGTACCACACTACACAAGCATATATTACTGAGAGGGAGATTTTTATCCGTAAAGGACAGAGCAGTCACTGTAAGACTCAAAGTTTATTATCATGAAGCATCAACACACGTTTCACTTAGATCATCAAGTGAGCATTTAATGAAAAAACGAAGGATTGTATTCTTGAAATCTTTGTGTCAGGTGTGTGAGCACAGTAAATGTATTATCAAAAGAATAAGTCGTGGATACTACAAGAATGAAATGTGGTTAAAAGCAAGAAACCGAAAAAATAAGAACGAACATCAGCAGAATTATTAAAGTGCTTGACACAAGCAACTGTATGGCTGAGAATGTTAAAATTGTGCAGTTAGACCCTCATGGAATTTAACTACAGTCAACTTGGTGTTCTATTGAAAGCTCATTCTTACCACCCTCATCCAGTATCAATGCAGTAGGCAGCGGTGGTAACAGTTGAGTCTGCACTCGGAACTACAATGGAAACATCCATATGGGTGCAAATGTTATTTGGCAGCAAGTATTTTCTTCCCACTGGCCTGTCCACAAGTATTTATTCTTAATTCTGCTAGCAATAAGTGTGATCTATTTTAACCACTTGTAACTTGCCTGCAGTAGGCAGCGGACGCTGCGAGTTCCGTGCAGTAATGGTTTTGTACATAAGTTAAACAAACACGTACTCCTGCGGATTTTATTATCATTAATCAATAATTCCAAAGTGTGAGGAGGAAGATGAAAACTTGTCCCAGTCCATGACAGGATTCTGAAGCTGACGAATTGATAGACTTACACGTAGGTACACACAAGAAAGAACGAGCTCTCCAGTCAGAAAATTGATTACAAGTGTTTTAAACTAACATTCCTGCTTAGCACGTCTGCTGAGACAAACGGTTGTACTAACGGTCTACCTTCTCTGAAAGCTGGAGCTGGCTTAGGTTTCGATCTTTCCTGAAAGGAATCCCCCCAGTGCCTCAAGCAAGACTGTCTTTTACGCAGGTAGCCGCCCCTCAGTCGCCCGTCGAGGGGAGTTGGGACCAAGCGAATTCTGCATTCTTTACCTGCTTTCAAGGGTAGTTTTCAGCACTGAAGAATTTATTACTCTGTTTAATCCTGAACTTTATCTCCCTTATTGTTAGCCACCTACAAAAAGCTCGCCATTACTGCAGAAAATGGCTGCTTAACTGTTATAAAAGGAATGTAAGAGAAGAGTTAAATTAGCTGTGCAGTCCCTGGCAATACTAAATATCATCTGCAGTTATTAGGCAGCATTAAAGGGTCGACTACATTGACCATGAGGATGTGCATAGGACATTAAACGCTTCGTAAGAGTTTAGGGATAAACTGCTGTGTAACATCACCTTCTCATTGTGAATAAAATGGATGCTAATGAAATTGTGCTGATGGTTTTGATGTTTGGTTTTTGGGGCGCTCAGCTGCGCAGTCATCAGCGCCCTTACAAAGACGCAATTTTTACACAGTCCAATTTCTACACAATCCAAGCAAGCGGCTGTCACGAATGATGATGGTGGCGATAGAATGATGAGGACAACACAAACACCCAGTCCCCAGGCAGAGAAAATCCCCAATCTGACCAGGAATCGTACCCGGGACCTGTGATCCAGAGGCAGCAACGCTAACCACCGCACCACGAGCTGTGGAAAAATTGTGCTAAGATTCACCTGTAGCACAAGTTCGTCAAGGACATTTTAACTGGGACATGGGTATCATTTTTGTTTTTCGTGTCACGTACACACCGTCTGATGAATATCATGCCTTTGATTATAAGGGTAAAGCCGGTTCCAAAGTAAACTACAAGAAAATACACAGATGCACTTGTCGACAAGCCTCCTCACATTAGTTTTTATATACTGGTGTACCGGTAAATTTATTTCAGGACACATATAATAAGAAGGAGACCACCAGGCGCACAATATTACACAGAATCAGAACGTTCTGAGAATATTCATGAATATAGACAGTGCGTTGATGGCCTCACACACATGGGTGGCTTGTTGCCACAATCCACAGATACGCAAATCCATCTACAATTAATTACTCCAGTCACATTCATCATACAGCAATAACAAATCCTTCACTCAGTTACAACCACAGCCATAGGTTGGACAACCTCTGAAGTACAACCTCGTTGTCTGACAGATCGTTGGCACAAGGATGTCGTAAAAGGGTCGAGCAAGTCATAAGCATCTGCAGAGCAATGGGGTCTCAAGCTGAGTGGAGTGAGCTGCCACTCGCGGCAAGGAACCAGTCACAAAGGGGTGAGCTGCTACCTCAAGTAGCAGCAGGTATGAGCTGACAGATACGTAGCTCTTACCAGGCAGCTGAGGTCAGAATGGCTGTGTTTACTGGACACAAGTCGCTCTGCAGGGTGCAGCCTCCATGGTATGTCAGTCTGTCACTGAATCTACAGTCGTGCTCAAAACTATCCGAACGACCTGAATTGCATTTCGTCTGATTCGGATGCAACCCGCATAACGCATCTTTACTGGTCTCGAGTGCGCACAAACCCACCCACCCATGCACCCACCCACAGACACACACACACACACACACACACACACACACACACACACACACACACACACAGATATATATATATATATATCTGTGTGTGTGCATGTGTGTGTTTCTCTCTTCAGAACATCTGCCTCATGTTTGTGTGCAGCTCGTGTGCCTCACATTACTTGTAAAACCCTGAAGCAGCAGTACTTGAGAACATTTGACAAATAATATTTACATAAAACCATTACATACAATTATCTTGTTTAATACGACTACCAAATACGGCCCTTTGGCCTCATATTCAAAAAGAAGAAAATTGAAGTGTCCATTGCTTTACAAACGTGACTGGAATTCAGGGCCTTTAAAATTGAAACATCTAGCCTTAGCACTCTGGACGTCTTCAAAAATGGAAGAAAATATTTAACGAGCAAAATATAATACTGTCTCTTTATTAATTAAACTATTACTGATGAGGTTCACGGGAAGAAAGATGACAAATTAGGGGAGCGTTCTGAGGTATCCAAGGATGCTAAACGGAATTTCGTGCACGTATTTTGTGCATTCAAGATATATAAATTACTGGCGCGCCATACAGCTAAGCACTGAGGTAGCACTTTGCATTTACATACTACCTGTTTATCATGATGGGCCTCCCTATCTCTCCTTCTCTCTCTATCTCTCTCTTCTGATGCTTTCTTTTGTTTATTGCCTTTGAGTAAAAGTATTCTCTTAAATCGGCACCTCGTACCAGTTTTCTGAAACACACAAGGGTACATGTGCAGAACGTTGATACTATAAAAATGCATAAGGCTTTATCGTGGTATTCATTACAATTGCAAAGTATTTCCTTGTTGTAGTTACTGTACCTGTATTTGTTAGCTCAAGTTACCTCCATTTTTCACATTATAGTGTTCCTCGCCAAACCATTGCATCCAAGGGTGGTATTCGTATTGCTGTAAAACTCTTTTAACATCACAAAGGTGAGCTTCCACCGGATGACAGTTGCATCCCCTGTGAACAGTAGGTACAAAATAGTGAAACAAGTTTTGCGTCTTCAGTTTCTTCATCTCACGTACCTTTACCTGAGGTGGCAAGTTATTACACAGCAGCTTAGTGCCTCATACTACCAGTGTATTTTACTCTAACAATCCACATTGGTTCAGTGCTCAGTGCATCTCACTACTGGAATCAAATATTAACTACAACACGCAGATCGCCCTTGCAAGGCAAACTCGTCCTACGTCTCAACCAATACACTCATTGTCTTTCAATACTGCCTCAAAAGTTGAAAATCACGCACAGGTACTCCACATACAATCGTCTCCTTCTTCGTTCTGCTCGAACCCAGAGTTATGAAAGTGGTTAACATCCATTAAACGAATCTCTTGAGGTGTAGTCGACCTTTCGATCTGCGACTCCTGAGGGTCGCACTGTCATAAAGTTATTATGAAAAATTTTCCTCACTCTGCATGCACTACAGTAAATGTAAAGAATTTTTATCTTACAAATCAGTATCAGGTACGTCATTTTTATTTATTATATCTTTAGTATCGGCTATTTGCAACACATTTATCAGAGAGTATCCATATATACCACTGAATCTACAGTCGTGCTCAAAACTATCCGAACGACCTGAATTGCATTTCGCCTGATTCGCATGCAACCCGCATAGCGCATCTGTCTAGCAGGTCCTCTAATCGCTCCTCGGTACAGTCGTTTGACTATTGAAAATGGTTCCAACAAGTCACCACTAGAAAACACTGCTCTGTATCGCAATAACTCAAGATATAAAGTAATACCACGATACTACAAACATCAGGAAACAACTTATCGCGTAAGTCTGTCCTTAAGGCTTGTAAGCTCACATTTATTACAATAAATGACATACCTGCGATGTTACCACTCTCATTATTACGTCAGATAGGTAATGCACCTAGTAAGTTCGTATTATCCATGATTTCCTCTTCAAAGTAACATACCGAACTTATTATTTGACACAAAATGACATTAAAAATTTAAGCTATTCAAGAGCAGCTAGTTCAGAATGTGTATGAACTTCAAATGACACAACGAACCGTCTCTTTCTGTATATTGATTCATACCCAGGACATGTAGACTAAGCAAGGATTTCGTGACTAACGGAAACCAACAGTCATTCCTCACTAGGCATGCAGAGAGTGCTATGCCTCGATTTTAGGAAGTATCAGTTAGCAAATATCAACTTTAAATTACATAACATAAACATTTTTAACGGACGCGAATTCCTACCCAGCGTCTATTGTCCCTGTTAACAAACTACGAGAGATGTTAAATATTGCTTCTTCACATGTAACTTACTTGAAATGCCGTGAGGTAAAGCTTTGCGTTGGACAGGGAATCGAACCCAGAACCTAATCGCATTGTTATCGAGGCACAATCAACTGTGACATATCGGATTTTCTCGGCAGTAGCTAGATGTTTTAACTGAAATGACGAGACGAAATATTAATTTTTTTCTTCCCAGACTCCTACCCAGCACCTATCGCTGTTATATTCTAGAGAAAACGAACGTTAAATATGGGTTTTTTACACCAGAAGTGACGTGTGAGCATGTTTGAACTAGAAATAATATGACGAAGACGTCAGTGCTGACTGGGAATCGAACCCCACTAATGTCGTTGTTGACTACACACAGAGACGTCAGCTACCGAATTTTTCTCCACAAGCAGCTCGGAATAACATCCTTGAAGTTACAGTGATCTCGCAAATAGTTCTGTGTCTCACTGGGAGTAAAAAACGTCGGATATCGTTAGTGTTGACAACGAATGAAAATACACTCCTGGAATTTGAAATAAGAACACCGTGAATTCATTGTCCCAGAAAGGGGAAACTTTATTGACACATTCCTGGGGTCAGATACATCACATGATCACACTGACAGAACCACAGGCACATAGACACCGGCAACAGAGCATGCACAATGTCGGCACTAGTACAGTGTATATCCACCTTTCGCAGCAGTGCAGGCTGCTATTCTCCCATGGAGACGATCGTAGAGATGCTGGATGTAGTCCTGTGGAACGGCTTGCCATGCCATTTCCACCTGGCGCCTCAGTTGGACCAGCGTTCGTGCTGGACGTGCAGACCGCGTGAGACGACGCTTCATCCAGTCCCAAACATGCTCAATGGGGGACAGATCCGGAGATCTTGCCGGCCACGGTAGTTGACTTACACCTTCTAGAGCACGTTGGGTGGCACGGGATACATGCGGACGTGCATTGTCCTGTTGGAACAGCAAGTTCCCTTGCCGGTCTAGGAATGGTAGAACGATGGGTTCGATGACGGTTTGGATGTACCGTGCACTATTCAGTGTCCCCTCGACGATCACCAGTGGTGTACGGCCAGTGTAGGAGATCGCTCCCCACACCATGATGCCGGGTGTTGGCCCTGTGTGCCTCGGTCGTATGCAGTCCTGATTGTGGCGCTCACCTGCACGGCGCCAAACACGCATACGACCAACATTGGCACCAAGGCAGAAGCGACTCTCATCGCTGAAGACGACACGTCTCCATTCGTCCCTCCATTCACGCCGGTCGCGACACCACTGGAGGCGGGCTGCACGATGTTGGGGCGTGAGCGGAAGACGGCCTAACGGTGTGCGGGACCGTAGCCCAGCTTCATGGAGACGGTTGCGAATGGTCCTCGCCGATACCCCAGGAGCAACAGTGTCCCTAATTTGCTGGGAAGTGGCGGTGCGGTCCCCTACGGCACTGCGTAGGATCCTACGGTCTTGGCGTGCATCCGGGCGTCGCTGCGGTCCGGTCCCAGGTCGACGGGCACGTGCACCTTCCGCCGACCACTGGCGACAACATCGATGTACTGTGGAGACCTCACGCCCCACGTGTTGAGCAATTCGGCGGTACGTCCACCCGGCCTCCCGCATGCCCACTATACGCTCTCGCTCGAAGTCCGTCAACTGCACATACGGTTCACGTCCACGCTGTCGCGGCATGCTACCAGTGTTAAAGACTGCGATGGAGCTCCGTATGCCACGGCAAACTGGCTGACACTGACGGCGGCGGTGCACAAATGCTGCGCAGCTAGCGCCATTCGACGACCAACACCGCGGTTCCTGGTGTGTCCGCTGTGCCGTGCGTGTGATCATTGCTTGTACAGCCCTCTCGCAGTGTCCGGAGCAAGTATGGTGGGTCTGACACACCGGTGTCAATGTGTTCTTTTTTCCATTTCCAGGAGTGTACATTAAAAATCAAGACTATTATCCACCAACAGATTGGTGTTCTCATGCTAGAGCTTGATAATACATAATGAAAACTTTAGTGCGAGGCCAGGATTCGGACACATTCACGTGGAATATGTGGAGATGTTGAGGAATCTGCAGTTTTGAACAAACAACTAATTTTAGTGGAGCTGTATTATCACGAAGGGATCAAATTCCGCGTTAAGGGCGGTCTGTGTTGCATCCCAGTTCAAAACCAATTTTATCGACATACAGAAGCCCAAATAAAAGATAGAATAAGTGACCTATGACCCTACATAGCGATTGTTTTGTCACTAGAAATAAATAACTAGTATAAGAAAGGTTACTGATGATAGATTTTCCGCATGTCGCAGGTCCTGAATTTATTGTCGTTCAACCTAATGTCTACTTGTTAGAGAAGGAATATCATGTTATCATGTTTAATGTGAATTTCAGACCACAAATCTGTCACTCCCTATCAAAAATCATCAGAAGAAGTTGGAAACGACCTCATACCATAAGTATATGAATCTATGATCAATCCAACAGACAGCCAAATCGTCCTCCCTGTGACTCATTTTTCTGTCGTAACGCCATTGCGCCACACTGGATGAGAATTCTGACCCACAGGTTCCCTGTAGTGGTTTGCAGCATGTTCAGTACATTCATTTACTTGGTTGACCGAATCGCCATTAACTAGCTTCCTCGGCTACCCAGTGCATACATTCGACTCTACTTCGTAATCACCGAAATAAAATCACGTAACTACCACCTACACAGAACTGCCAACAGTGTAGGATGCAGAAATTTAAATAGGAAGTGTTCCTTTCCATTTGAGCTACTCTACTGTGCAGTCTGCTTGTACAGAACTTTGTCAGTGCAAAAAAAAAAAGCTCTAACTGTCTGTCTCTCAGAAGTCTATATCCAGCCATATGCATTATCTCATAGCACTGTCGTATGCGGAAGTTCTGGAGGACCTGTCGTTGACTTCTGGAGCTGCTGTAGCTACGTGTGAGCTAGTCGCATGTGGAAAAAGGGCTAACTTCTGCCACATTTTGTTCTTTTCGGGTTTAATAGATTGCCAAGCAGCAGATTCATCTCGAAACTTTTGTATTATGTATGGGGAGAGTGCAGCGTGCCAAATTCGACAGAAAAGTATTTTATACATTAGCTGTCGTGTGGTGGTGGCATTTTATCCTTCTTCAAACCTTGTTTGACAGCTTTAACTCAGATAAGTTTCCTACATGCATGTGTTCAATAAACTGCATGTGCATTGTCAGACTGTTATAGATAACATCATTAAATTCCTATATACCGTTGATGATTAAATTCTCTCTCATGTTTTAACAACACTAAAAGGAACCTGACAAAAATTGTCAGCTGTATTATAAGAAATGAAATAAAACTACCCACGATAACCTTACGATGAAAGTCTGTTTTAATAAAACTGAGTATCTGTACACAAGCGTGCCTCTATCGGCACGAATTAGTAAAATAATATTCACTTCTATTTCGATTGGGTGTGTTTTTAATTGGTATGCTGTGTCATACTCAAGAGGTATGCAAATGTGACATTTCATAAATAAAGTTATGTATTCCTAGAAAACCAAAATTTGCTTGTCAGCAGCAGAACGAGGCCTTACCTGTTGTGCAGCATTGTAAGTTTTTCACCATTGCACTATGAGCCGAAAGTATTTTCTTGCGATTTCCTTATCGATGTTTGATCTGACTGCTTTTAGCTCTTTCACAGAAGGGATAAAAACATTGCAGTTAGCGAAACTGGAACCGCAAACCGTAACACACGGGCTTTTTACAGGTCAGCACGTTACCACACAGCTAGCGAAGAGGTATGTTTCTTTACTTCTTCTAACGAGGCCAATAGGGCCTAGAACTCGTAAACCGCTGTTTAAAGGACGAGATTAGTTGCGATTTCCACGTGCAACAACTTTCCTGGGCTGTCAACCGTAAATTTACGATCTTTTGTTTCACCTCAAGCGATAATAACTCAGATTTTTCAATAGAAATGACAGGAAAAATCAAGTGAACTTTGAGACTTAATTCCGTACATACCACGAAGTAGCTCCTCGATCACAAAGTGCCAAACATACCTTGTTGCCAACTCTCAGTTACAGCACCAGCATGAAGAAGATGAACCGATGTGTTCCTACAGCGGGCTGGGAAGTGACCATAATGCGTCTGATAAGCATTTCTGTAACTAGGTTTAGAGACTGGAGCGTATTCACTAATAATACTGAGAACTGACTGCATACTAAGCATCATAAATCAGTTACTCTCACAGTTGTATTTATATTTCTTTCCTAAGTCTACTCAAAACAATGAAACTCATTCACGGACGTTTTCGTGCCTGTCCGATACTCGTGCACCGCAAGCAAATAAAAAAAAGAATGTGTGCGTGTGTGTGTGTGTGTGTGTGTGTGTGTGTGTGTGTGTGAGAGAGAGAGAGAGAGAGAGAGAGAGAGAGAGAGAGACAGAGAAATATAAAAAGGAATGAGAGTGAGTTAAAAATTAATGTAAAGAAATTAAATCATGTATGTAAATAAATCTTTCATTAAAATGACAAGTTCCACATCATTACGAAATGTCGTATTCACGATCTATGGAACAAGTATTAATCTAATCAAATCTTATCTAGTCTAATCATATTGCTGACTAGCCATGAAGAGTCATGAATTACCGAAATTTTCGCTTATATCAGTAACCAGATCTAAACTTGAAAATAAAAGACGACAGTTTTTGTAATAAACCATGACTCCTATCAAGACGCTTTCGTCTCTGTTAACTAACCACGTAAGATGTCTGATATACTTCCACTCAGAAGTAACAAAGCGTGCATGCATTTAAAGATGAAGCAAATGATGTGAAGCTCTGTGACGGAACTACGAACCCAACACGTAATCGGATTGTTGACTAAGTAAAATGAAATGTTACGTATCGGCTTTTCTAACCAGCTGCTAGGTGTTTGAATCTAAAATAAGGATACAAATTTGTGTACCTGAGCGACAATCGAACCTCGCACCAACCACCCTTTTTTATCATCCACGAATATAGCTTAAGTATCAATTGCTTACTTACCAACAGTAAGATGTGTGCGTGTTTGACCAGAAATAACGACACCTATTGGCAACACATCAAGAGACATTAAAAATGCACGTTAATTTTCACTACCAGGCTGGTGTGCACGTGCTAGGGCTTGAAATGAAATTAAGAATATTTTTGTACTGGATGAGGATTCGGACCCACATATTTACCTTTGAAAGACACCTGGAGAAGACTGCAGTTTTGGGAAAACTAAAGAAATGATTGAACCATACTGTTTCGAGAGATTCAGATCCTCGAAAGAGAACATATGAATTGGAACCACAGTCCAGCACCAAATTTTTCAACGTCTCTTGTTCAATCAAGTACAAGTAAAATAAGAGACCTGTTCCTTTAAATGGCTATCGGTTCATCAAATAAAATAAAATTTTCTAATGTAAGTAAGTTTACTGGCGACAGTATTTCCGTTTACCATGACATCCGCCTATGTCATTTCTCAACACAAACTGGCTCTTCCCAGTTGGTAGTGAAGGAACGTGATGTTTAATGCGGATTCTAGACTATAACGTCTTCCTCTTGAGGTTACCAGAGGTAAAGTAAATCTGTTTGTGCCTCTTAAAAGTAAATGCCTGAACCCACGCATTGCACCTGTGATAGTTCGTTCCTCTAGACCATGTGGTCACATTTCCCAGCCCCAGGAGTGTGCTGTAATGGATGATGTGCTAAGCTTACAAAATTAGTTACTGTGGAAAAAATGCTAGTCTATGGAATAGTTAAGTAGAAGCAAGCTTCTGACGCGCACTTTATGCTATTCTCATGTCAGCAGAATGTAAAGACTCTTCTAGCCATCATAGCCTCGATTTGAAGCCATTTTGAAAATTTCACTGATTCAGCAAATTCCTTAGTTCGAGAAGTGTGAAGTTGCCAGATAATTCGATTATTACCGTCATTATTACTATCATTTTCTTCATACCGCTGCTGGAATACATTTGCCTGAAGATCATTTAATGACTTTAAGTCATATAGAAAGTAGTTGCCCAAGAACAGGTTCCTTCCCTGTCTACGAAATCCTTTTCATGTTAATATCAAACATCAAAAATTTCTCGTAGATTACATTAAAACTAAAGTAATTGATGACGACGTTGCTTGATAACAAAAACGCTCTGCCTTTCTTGATATACTTTCGCTTAGAAATGGCTGTCAAATACTGCCAAACCAAAAGCCAACGGATCGTATGTGCCTTCCGATATACACTCCTGGAAATTGAAATAAGAACACCGTGAATTCATTGTCCCAGGAAGGGGAAACTTTATTGACACATTCCTGGGGTCAGATACATCACATGATCACACTGACAGAACCACAGGCACATAGACACAGGCAACAGAGCATGCACAATGTCGGCACTAGTACAGTGTATATCCACCTTTCGCAGCAATGCAGGCTGCTATTCTCCCATGGAGACGATCGTAGAGATGCTGGATGTAGTCCTGTGGAACGGCTTGCCATGCCATTTCCACCTGGCGCCTCAGTTGGACCAGCGTTCGTGCTGGACGTGCAGACCGCGTGAGACGACGCTTCATCCAGTCCCAAACATGCTCAATGGGGGACAGATCTGGAGATCTTGCTGGTCAGGGTAGTTGACTTACACCTTCTAGAGCACGTTGGGTGGCACGGGATACATGCGGACGTGCATTGTCCTGTCGGAACAGCAAGTTCCCTTGTCGGTCTAGGAATGGTAGAACGATGGGTTCGATGACGATTTGGATGTACCGTGCACTATTCAGTGTCCCCTCGACGATCACCAGTGGTGTACGGCCAGTGTAGGAGATCGCTCCCCACACCATGATGCCGGGTGTTGGCCCTGTGTGCCTCGGTCGTATGCAGTCCTGATTGTGGCGCTCACCTGCACGGCGCCAAACACGCATACGACCATCATTGGCACCAAGGCAGAAGCGACTCTCATCGCTGAAGACGACACGTCTCCATTCGTCCCTCCATTCACGCCTGTCGCGACACCACTGGAGGCGGGCTGCACGATGTTGGGGCGTGAGCGGAAGACGGCCTAACGGTGTGCGGGACCGTAGCCCAGCTTCATGGAGACGGTTGCGAATGGTCCTCGCCGATACCCCAGGAGCAACAGTGTCCCTAATTTGCTGGGAAGTGGCGGTGCGGTCCCCTACGGCACTGCGTAGGATCCTACGGTCTTGGCGTGCATCCGGGCGTCGCTGCGGTCCGGTCCCAGGTCGACGGGCACGTGCACCTTCCGCCGACCACTGGCGACAACATCGATGTACCCGGCCTCCCGCATGCCCACTATACGCTCTCGCTCAAAGTCCGTCAACTGCACATACGGTTCACGTCCACGCTGTCGCGGCATGCTACCAGTGTTAAAGACTGCGATGGAGCTCCGTATGCCACGGCAAACTGGCTGACACTGACGGCGGCGCTGCACAAATGCGCGCAGCTAGCGCCATTCGACGGCCAACACCGCGGTTCCTGGTGTGTCCACTGTGCCGTGCGTGTGATCATTGCTTGTACAGCCCTCCCGCAGTGTCCGGAGCAAGTATGGTGGGTCTGACACACCGGTGTCAATGTGTTCTTTTTTCCATTTCCAGGAGTGTACGTCGCTGTCAGTTCTTCTATTTGTTTTGGTCGACGTGACCTGTTTCAAGTTGTGTGACAGAGAATGATTTAAAAAATCATTTTTTTCCATTGAAATAAATAGAAGAATTTTCATTGTAAGGTATCCAAGTTGAAAATTTTCGCAATATTAGTTCCAATTTAATATTCGCTTCTATAATGTAGGAAAGTATTTCGCAGTTGCAAAACCCGCATCTGACTCATTGACCTTCCACTTAGTCGCTGACCATAAATCCTTGCTCAGAGTGACACCAGTTTACGTAACGTAATGTGGCGAAGACTGTTTGCCAGTGCTCTTTCTCACCGCAAAATGCGCAATTCACTTATTGGACTCTATAAGTAAAAAATGTTCAAATGTGTGTGAAATCTTATGGGACTTAACTGCTAAGGTCATCAGTCCCTAAGCTTACACACTACTTAACCTAAACTATCCTAAGGACAAACACACACACCCATGCCCGAGGGAGGACTCGAACCTCCGCCGGGACCAGCCGCACAGTCCATGACTGCAGCGCCTCAGGCCGCTCGGGACTCCATAAGTACATTGTAACAGTAATTTCTGTATGTATGCAATGCATACTGATTGTAGAATTTAGTGGTGCTCTCTCTTCCACTTCTGTGTACAATATGCCTGACCTAAACGGGCCCTTTATCATTACAGGCCCGAGGCAGTGCAACATCATTGATTTGACTGATTGCTTTTAACAGGGGAGCTAATACAGCTTAGGTCTGACCCGCCACTGCCCGCACCGAAACTAGATTTATTGTGCGGTATAGCTCTCTCTGTATCTAGTAAAGCCAACCAGTGCCCTTAAATAGTGCAAGGAGTCCCTCTACCAGTTTTTTGTTAGACAAAATTTCTTCAGGTCTAGTTTTCCCGAAGATTCTGTATGTTTTACTCTTCAATGCCATGCATTCGAAGACTAGGTGAAATGCAGTTTCTTCACCCTCATCACAGATCCTACATTTAGGGTCCTCTTCTTATACTCATTGTGTGTAGGTGTTTTTGAAATTCCCATGGCCGGTCATCAGTCCAGTCATGAGTTTGATCTCTGTCCTGTTCAATCCCAGGATTACAGAGCTTCTCTTAAAACACAGCTTGGGCGTCATTACCTTACCATGTTTTTTTTTATGGACCTTGGTCCAATATCCTAAGTGCTGTTTCCTAAGCCAGTTCCGTAGTTCTAATTTGATCATAGCCTTGGTGATTGTCAGAACAGGTTCCAGTACAATAAATGGAGTTGTTGCCCATATCCTAGCCAATCTATCGGCTTGTTCATTGCCACAAATCGTTGAGTGGCCAGGGACTCACACTACGAACAACTTATTGCTTCCCCCTAGCACCACCAGAGCCCTGTGGCAATCTGCAACAATCTTAGATCTTGTTGCAGGAGCTGCCAATGATTTCAGGGCTGTCTGGCTGACTGAATAGATGAAGATGCTATGGTCATTGTAGCACCTATGCATATTCTCCTCCACATATGCCCTGATTGCAGTAATTTCAGCTCGGAATACAGAGGAGAGTTTCCCTAGAGGGATGAAGCTCTCCAGTCTTGGCTGAACTCCATACAACCCTGCCCCAACGCATTGGTCTGTTTTCGACCCATCAGTGAACCATATGATGTCCCCTGAAATATGTCGAACTGTTTTTCCCACTGCTCCCTACTTCCAATTATTATGTTGTAAGGCTTGTCAAAGCAGTTGGGAGTTATTATATAGTCGGCAGGCATTTCTTCAGTCATTCCTATACTTACCTCACTCACTATGTTCGTGTGTGATTCTGGATATCCGAATGAGACCCAGTTTTTTGCCAGTTTTAAGTCTATGTGCCCCAGCTGCTGCCTCCATCTTGATCCAAAGGTGAAGTGGAGGCATATCCAGCATGGCTTCCATTCCAGTGGTTGGTGTGCTGCTGATTCCGCCCGTTATGGCTAAGCACGCCAATCTCTGCGCCTTAGCAAGCTCCTTAGCAGCAACCCGCTGTTCTACCTTCTTCCACCACACTATGGCCCCATAGGAAATCCTAGGTCTAACCACTGTGGTGTATATCCAGTGCATACCCCTGGGACTTAGGCCCCAGTTTTTGCCACAAGTCCTCCTAGTACTCACTAGAGTACTTTTTGCCTTGGAGCAGGTGCTCTTAATATGAGGGGTCCAAGATAGCTTCTCATCCAAGGTTACTGCTGGATATTTCACTATCCCCTTCAGAGGTACAGTTTCATCGAAGAGCTTTAGATTCCAACTTGCGTGCTGAATATCTTCGTAAATGGCACTACAACAGTCTTCTTAGGATTAACTCTCACATCCTGTTTAATGCACCATTTTTGCACAATGTCCAACCCTCCTTGTGCCATATTCCTGACTGTGTCAGTGAATTTGCCAAGTATTACTATGACAAGGTCATCTGCATATCCTTGGCAGAAGCATTGTCTGGAATTTAGTTCCTCAATGAGTTCGTTCACCACTAGATTCCACAATAGAGGAGACAAAACTCCTCCTTGTGGGCAGCCTCTAGTGGTCTTAATTACCATCTTTTCATTCATCATGGTAGCCTCTACCTTCTTCCACTAAGCATGCCCCTGGTCCACCTACATATAGTGGTCCCCAAGTCATGTACCTCTGCTGCCCTTACCATGGAATCGAATGTCGTATTACTGAAGGCCCCTTCGATATCCAGGAAGATGCAGAGGGCTATTTCTTGGAAGTGAAGTGCTTTTTCCACCTTCCCAACGACTTGGTGGAAAGCTGTCTCACATGATTTACCTGGTTGGTATGTGTGTTGGGTCGGGTGTAGAGGGACCCTACTTAGCCTCCTCTCCCCAACATATACATTAACCAGTTTTTCCAATGTTTTGAGAATGAAGGAGGACAGACTGATTGGTCTCATATCCTTGGCCTTGGTATGATCAATTCTGCCTGGCTTTGGAACGAAGACAACTTTCACTGCCCTCCAAGCATTGGGAATGATTCCTACTGCTAGGCTAACCCTGAATAGGCTGCATAGGACTCTTATAAGCTTTCCTCCTGTGTGTTGCAGGAGAGCTGGAAAAATTCCATCTGGGTCAGGTGACTTGAACCGTTCGAATGTTCCCACCGCCCACTGGATTTTGTTAAGTTCACACACTCCTTGGCCGATTCCCAGTCCTATCTTCGGATGCCTGAGAACTGTTGTCTCTCTGGGGTCACATACTGGTCTGTGTTGTCTGGCAGAGCATATTGAGGAAACTGAGTTTTTAGGAGCAATTCCAGCATCTCATGTGCTGACTTTGTATATTCCCCATCCTCCTTCTTTAACGTACCTCCTGGATTGGTTGGTACTCTAGTGAGAATCTTGTGAAGTCTGGCTTGTGCAGCCGTGCCCTCCACTCCCTCACAGAATGCCTTCCAGGATGCCTCCTATGCTTGTCTTACTGCAAGATTGTAATTGACAAGGGCCTCACGATATTTAGCCCACTGTCCTTTACGTCTCGCAATATTAAACAGTCTCTGTACTTGTTTTCTTTGCGTTTCCAGTTTGTTATTCCACCAAAGAACACTCATATTTGTGCACTTTCTGGTGATTGTACAGTTGTCCTGATATGCGATCACTATGGCAGAGGTAACAGCCTACGCTACTTCCTCAAATTCTACAGGATTCCTTATCGAGGTTTTAATTTCCGATAAGCCTAAGTCAAGGTCCCCCCTATACGTCTCCCAGTCTGTTTTCCTGGGATTCCTATAGGTCATGGTCCGTCTGATACCCATTTCAACCTTGAATTTGATGTACATGTGGTCCGATGAGGATGGCTCCAACAGCACATGCCATTGTGTGGCATAGCTACACATCGTCATGGAACCAAAGGTTATGTCAATTACTTCTTCCCTTCTGCTATTCCTGAATGTAGGTTCATTGCCCCTATTCAGGTCCTCTGAGTTGTTAGCTAAAAGAAATTCAAGAGGGTACTCAAGTCTACTGTTGGTGTCCTTGCTGCCCCACACTAGGTTGTGGGCATTGGTGCCGCATCCCACCAGCAGTTGATCACCTTGTCGATGGCAAGTCTGTACCAGTCTCCTCACCTCCAAGGGAGGAGGAGAGCTGTCTTTGTAAGGAAGGTATGCTGAGGCCAAAATAATTTCCCTCGTGATACCTTCCTCACATTGCTGCATTTTAATGGTCTCTAGATCAGAAATCCATCATTGGTATGAAAGAAATGCCATTTCTTACATAGATGCATGTTCTGGAGTTTCTCAGATTCCTAGCATAGATCAGTTTACCTCCAGTGCCACAGAGGCCAGATACACCCCCTTTGTGTAAATAGGGTTCTTGTATCAGGCCCACGTCCAATTCCTGTCTCACCAGGCAGCGGCTCATGGCAGCAGAGGCACCTTTACTGTGCTGCAGATTAATCTGCAGCACCTCCAGGCTCCATCTTACTGCCATCTTTGAGGTCTTTGAGAATGCTGACCGTGACCTGGAAGAACCCTAAAAACAGTTCAGGTCCTGCTCCCGCATCGCCTTCAGGGACTTCTGACCAACCTCCACCACCAGGGTTCATCCTTCCGGAGCAATCTTCTGGTTAATCACTCTCCGGTCTTCTGTCGAGGCTTTTGGGTCCTGGGCCTCTATTTTCCCGAACAGAGTCTTGGGAGAGACTTGCTTAAGGATCTTAAGTACCCATAATGATATCTTTGTGGCCTTAAGAAGCTCCATTGCCGTATTGACCAGCAGCTTCGGACCCTCCCAGGGGGATATCACGGGGACCTTGTCCTTGAGCCATTCTACTGTGTGCAGCCCCTCGCAGCCAAAAATGATTGCCTGATTTTGTAATCATTTAAATAAAACAACATGACCTTCCAGTGGGAGACATTTCGTCCCCCTTTTCCTTCTGGGAAATTTGTCAGTAAGCTTTCTGCCTTCCAACCAGCGAAATGCGCCAGAGTACGGCCGGTAAACAATTCACAAACCTCGATTTACTGCCGTTAAGACGCTTTCTTTATACATTGTGGTAGCTGAAGGAATTTAGTTTCTTCTTAAATCGTCTTGTACAGCAATGTTCACAGATATCTCAAATAGGAAAAGCTCTTTATCCAGGTACGAAGGTTGTAAAACAAACTTCCCACAGTTTGTGTCAGGTTTATCTTTTCGGCTGATAGCACTGCATAGTGTGCTCCCTGCCGTCGTTGGATAAGCAGCTGCAGCAGCAAGTCGTATACTCCTAGCTAACTCATTTGTTACATAGTTTAATTCTTAATTTAATTGCGTGTTTTTGGTACTTGCATTGTTTAATTCATAAATTTCTGGCGTATTATAGTATTTGAGAGTTGTAGCATCGCGTTTTAGTACCTGAATAGTGTAAATTTGCGTAGTCGTTTGTCTTCTGTTTTTGTTTTGAACGGCCAGTGTCGGTTGGTCACAGTCAGTGTGCTCCCTGCCGTCGTTGGATAAGCAGCTGCAGCAGCAAGTCGTATACTCCTAGCTCACTCATTTGTTACATAGGTTAATTCTTAATTTCTTTGCGTGTTTTTGGTACTTGCATTGTTTAATTCATAAATTTCTGGCGTATTATAGTATTTGAGAGTTGTAGCATCGCGTTTTAGTACCTGAATAGTGTAAATCTGCGTAGTCGTTTGTCTTCTGTTTTTGTTTTGAACGGCCAGTGTCGGTTGGTCACAGTCAGTGTGCTCCCTGCCGTCGTTGGATAAGCAGCTGCAGCAGCAAGTCGTATACTCCTAGCTCACTCGTTTGTAACATAGTTTAATTCTTAATTTCTTTGAGTGTTTTTGGTACTTGCATTGTTTAATTCATAAATTTCGGGCGTATTATAGTATTTGAGAGTTGTAGCATTGCGTTTTAGTACCTGAATAGTGTAAAATCGCGTAGTCTCCTTCCGCCGCCGAGCAGTGTGTCAACAGTGCACAAGTAGCAGCATTACTGCATTTACTAGGCAATCTTGTATTTTAATAACCGTTTAAATTTTGTGTCGATTTGTTTGCGCTCTTTGTAGATTAGTTCAGACGTTCTTTGCACAACAGTTTTTAGCATGGATAGGGACTGCAACTGCTGTGTTCGGATGCAGGCTGAGTTGGCATCCCTTCGCTCCCAGCTTCAGGCAGTCTTGGCTTCGGTCACACAGCTTGAGGTTGTTGCCAATGGGCATCACTGTGGGGTTCCGGATGGGGGTTTTTTGGGGACGGCCAGCTCGTCCCACGCATCCCCCGATCGGACTACGACTGTGGTTGCCCGGGATACTGCCCGCATTGAGGCTGATCCCTCACCTGTGGTAGAGTGGGAGGTCGTCTCAAGGTGTGGCAGGGGGCGAAACACATTCTGGAGGGCTGAACGGAAGGCCTCTCCAGTTTGTCTGACGAACCGGTTTCAGGCTCTGTCTCAGGCTGATACTGATCTTCGGCCTGACATGGCTGCTTGTCCTGTTCCAGAGGTTGCCCCTCATCAGCAAGATCCGCGCGGTCGCAGAGGGTACTGGTAGTTGGGAGCTCCAACGTCAGGCGCGTAATGGGGCCCCTTAGGGATATGGCAGCAAGAGAGGGGAAGAAAACCAATGTGCACTCCGTGTGCATACCGGGGGGAGTCATTCCAGATGTGGAAAGGGTCCTTCCGGATGCCATGAAGGGTACAGGGTGCACCCATCTGCAGGTGGTCGCTCATGTCGGCACCAATGATGTGTGTCGCTTTGGATCCGAGGAAATCCTCTCTGGCTTCCGGCGGCTATCTGATTTGGTGAAGACTGCCAGTCTCGCTAGTGGCATGAAAGCAGAGCTCACCATCTGCAGCATCGTCGACAGGACTGACTGCGGACCTTTGGTACAGAGCCGAATGGAGGGTCTGAATCAGAGGCTGAGACGGTTCTGCGACCGTGTGGGCTGCAGATTCCTCGACTTGCGCCATAGGGTGGTGGGGTTTCGGGTTCCGCTGGATAGGTCGGGAGTCCACTACACGCAACAAGCGGGTACACGGGTAGCAGGGGTTGTGTGACGTGGGCTGGGCGGTTTTTTAGGTTAGATGGCCTTGGGCAAGTACAGAAAGGGCAACAGACTCAACGGGTGCAGGGCAAAGTCAGGACATGCGGGGACCAAGCAGCAATCGGTATTGTAATTGTAAACTGTCGAAGCTGCGTTGGTAAAGTACCGGAACTTCAAGCGCTGATAGAAAGCACCGAAGCTGAAATCGTTATAGGTACAGAAAGCTGGTTGAAGCCAGAGATAAATTCTGCCGAAATTTTTACAAAGGTACAGACGGTGTTTAGAAAGGATAGATTGCGTGCAACCGGTGGTGGAGTGTTCGTCGCTGTTAGTAGTAGTTTATCCTGTAGTGAAATAGAAGTGGATAGTTCCTGTGAATTATTATGGATGGAGGTTACACTCAACAACCGAGCTAGGTTAATAATTGGCTCCTTTTACCGACCTCCCGACTCAGCAGCATTAGTGGCAGAACAACTGAGAGAAAATTTGGAATACATTTCACATAAATTTTCTCAGTATGTTATAGTCTTAGGTGGAGATTCCAATTTACCAGATATAGACTGGGACACTCAGATGTTTAGGACGGGTGGTAGGGACAGAGCATCGAGTGACATTATACTGAGTGCACTATCCGAAAATTACCTCGAGCAATTAAACAGAGAACCGACTCGTGGAGATAACATCTTGGACCTACTGATAACAAACAGACCCGAACTTTTCGACTCTGTATGTACAGAACAGGGAATCAGTGATCATAAGGCCGTTGCAGCATCCCTGAATATGGAAGTTAGTAAGAATATAAAAAAAGGGAGGAAGGTTTATCTGTTTAGCAAGAGTAATAGAAGGCAGATTTCAGACTACCTAACAGATCAAAACGAAAATTTCTGTTCCGACACTGACAATGTTGAGTGTTTATGGAAAAAGTTCAAGGCAATCGTAAAATGCGTTTTAGACAGGTACGTGCCGAGTAAAACTGTGAGGGACGGGAAAAACCCACCGTGGTACAACAACAAAGGAAACTACTGCGAAAGCAAAGAGAGCTTCACTCTAAGTTTAAACGCAGCCAAAACCTCTCAGACAAACAGAAGCTAAACGATGTCAAAGTTAGCGTAAGGAGGGCTATGCGTGAAGCGTTCAGTGAATTCGAAAGTAAAATTCTATGTACCGACTTGACAGAAAATCATAGGAAGTTCTGGTCTTACGTTAAATCAGTAAGTGGCTCGAAACAGCATATCCAGACACTCCGGGATGATGATGGCATTGAAACAGAGGATGACACGCGTAAAGCTGAAATACTAAACACCTTTTTCCAAAGCTGTTTCACAGAGGAAGACCGCACTGCAGTTCCTTCTCTAAATCCTCGCACAAACTAAAAAATGGCTGACATCGAAATAAGTGTCCAAGGAATAGAAAAGCAACTGGAATCACTCAACAGAGGAAAGTCCACTGGACCTGACGGGATACCAATTCGATTCTACACAGAGTACGCGAAAGAACTTGCCCCCCTTCTAACAGCCGTGTACCGCAAGTCTCTAGAGGAACGGATGGTTCCAAATGATTGGAAAAGAGCACAGGTAGTCCCAGTCTTCAAGAAGGGTCGTCGAGCAGATGCGCAAAACTGTAGACCTATATCTCTGACGTCGATCTGTTGTAGAATTTTAGAACATGTTTTTTGCTCGAGTATCATGTCGTTTTTGGAAACCCAGAATCTACTATGTAGGAATCAACATGGATTCCGGAAATAGCGATCGTGTGAGACCCAACTCGCTTTATTTCTTCATGAGACCCAGAAAATATTAGATACAGGTTCCCAGGTAGATGCTATTTTTCTTGACTTCCGGAAGGCGTTCGATACAGTTCCGCACTGTCGCCTGTTAAACAAAGTAAGAGCCTACGGAATATCAGACCAGCTGTGTGGCTGGATTGAAGAGTTTTTAGCAAACAGAACACAGCATGTTGTTATCAATGGAGAGACGTCTACAGACGTTAAAGTAACCTCTGGCGTGCCACAGGGGAGTGTTATGGGACCATTGCTTTTCACAATATATACAAAAGACCTAGTAGATAGTGTCGGAAGTCCCATGCGGCTTTTCGCGGATGATGCTGTAGTATACAGAGAAGTTGCAGCATTAGAAAATTGTAGCGAAATGCAGGAAGATCTGCAGCGGATAGGCACTTGGTGCAGGGAGTGGCAACTGACCCTTAAAATAGACAAATGTAATGTATTGCGAATACATAGAAAGAAGGATCTTTATTATATGATTATATGATAGCGGAACAAACACTGGTAGCAGTTACTTCTGTAAAATATCTGGGAGTATGCGTGCGTAACGATTTGAAGTGGAATGATCATATAAAATTAATTGTTGGTAAGGCGGGTACCAGGTTGAGATTCATTGGGAGAGTTCTTAGAAAATGTAGTCCATCAGCAAAGGAGGTGGCTTACAAAACACTCGTTCGACCTATACTTGAGTATTGCTCATCAGTGTGGGATCCGCACCAGATCGGGTTGACGGAGGAGATAGAGAGGATCCAAAGAAGAGCGGCGCGTTTCGTCACAGGGTTATTTGGTAACCGTGATAGCGTTACGGAGATGTTTAGCAAACTCAAGTGGCAGATTCTGCAAGAGAGGCGCTCTGCATCGCGGTGTAGCTTGCTCGCCAGGTTTCGAGAGGGTGCGTTTCTGGATGAGGTATCGAATATATTGCTTCCCCCTACTTATACCTCCCGAGGAGATCACGAATGTAAAATTAGAGAGATTAGAGCGCGCACGGAGGCTTTCAGACAGTCGTTCTTCCCGCGAACCATACGCGACTGGAACAGGAAAGGGAGGTAATGACAGTGGCACGTAAAGTGCCCTCCGCTACACACCGTTGGGTGGCTTGCGGAGTATAAATGTAGATGTAGATAAGTATTTTGTGTAATGGGTATCACAAGTAGTGTTCCTGTAGCTCTGGGAATCATTGATTGAAAACGAGTTTAAAACCAATGGGTACAGTACTGCTAAATATTCAAAATGATTATCAGCCTAAATCTGAGTTCATCCACAAACTGAGGCGTAATTATATTATTGAAGCTAGACTGTGTATCCTTGTCTTCCTTGAGTGGGGGTTGGAAGGTGTTTACACACACATATACAATACTGTGAATACTTCGAACGCTATAGTTAACGTTCCTCTCATGAACTAATTTTGTTCTTTTAATTCTTCTGGTCTTCAGCGTGCAGTATGTGTTGTAGATACAGTCTTAGACAAAAAAAAATTGACCACCTAGTCGTTCACGTAAGGTGGACAATACAGTCGTGCTCCCCTCAGAATTCTATGTCCAGCAGTATGCTCCATCTGGCAACATTGTAGACTGCGACACTTCCTGGAGGAAGTCTTGACTGCAGTCTGAGTACATCACTCTTGACTACGAAATTAGTCTTGAGATAAAACGCGAGACTAACAGACGTCTGGCAACCCAAAGCACACGTCGACAAAACTTTTATCGCCCCTTTCCTCTCAGTGCTGAAGCTGTGAGTGTAATTCAAGCGAATCTACAATATATTTCGCTTTCTGTCACATTGGCAATAACAGTTTGGCTCAACAACATTTTAGCGAGAGATTTCTTAGCCGACCATCTGCCTCTGTACACCGCATATGTCTGAGTTCTCTGGGACCTGTTTGCTGCCTGCCAGCGGAGGCTGAGGTGCTGCGCTGCCTCGCCTTCTGCAGACAACGTCTGCTCCACTCCTCACTCTCGACGGTGAAAAATGTTTTAATGTTGTTAAGTTGTGACCCATAAAACTTGTCTACTATTTGTATTTCACACTCTATAGCAACGGAGACAAAAAACCGTTTTCATTTGATGAATATTTTATTACACTAGTATGCAATACATCAATGTGGCACAGTATTAATTTCATTGTTTCTGATCCAGTGTGCTATGATTAAAGTGTCACATCCTGTTCTTTTTCTTTTCACATGAGATTCTTCAAATAATTTATTTTTGTCATGGATTCATATGTCTTAATCAAGGCACCTAGAGTAAATGCAATGTAATGCGTTTGGTTTCTTTCTTAGATTCCCTGTGGTAAATGGATGTGAAACATTGTGTCAACACCTTTCAGAACGTGCTCTATAGCTACTCATGCAAAGTGCTTGTTTTGAGGTCCATACATTAATCAATGGAGAAGTGAACGCTGTTCAAAAGTCATATTTCAAATATTCAGTTAGATTTAAGGCGACAAAATTACTCATATTTGAAGCTACCCAGAGAAAAAGTAAGTTGCTGGAGGCGCTGTTAGCAAATGTCTGAAGAGAGTTCCTAAATGCTACTGTGAAAATTTAGCATAGAGGCCCTACAATAAACAAGAAGTTCATTTCATTCATACCTATCACCCTGGCATGTGAGTCTTAAGTGAAGAACAATATTGAAATTCGAATCACTGACAGTCGACGCTTGTATTGTGAAGCAGCTTGGCAGTCAGAAAGCCGAGATTTATGACCATTAACACAGCTTACTGAGTCGAGCTACCAAGAAAAATTGATGTGTAAAGGTTTTCTTCTGATTTCGTTACAGAATTTTTTCTGGAAATTCGCAGCACCATAAAATAAATCAGAAAGAAAAGGTCGCACACGCTGGCCCCTACCACGGTTAGAACTGACGACTCATTGAGGTGTAGCGACACGAGACACGGGCGGTACCACAGGGCTACGGACACACTGCTGCCAGCACGCCACCCTCATCACGGTATTGGTCACTCAGCCTCATAACGCATCGTGAAAGATAAAAAAAATTGGCACCTATGTGAAGAATAGCATTTCTTTAGCCAAAAATTTGAATTTTCTGTCTCAGTGTCTTATTTGACGTGAGGACTATACAGGGTGGTGCATTGATCATGACCAGGCCAAATATCTCACGAAATAAGCGTCAGACGAAAAAACTACAAAGAACGAAACTTCTTTATCTTGAAGGGGGAAACCAGATGGCGCTATGGTTGGCCCGCTAGATGGCGCTGCCATAGGTCAAACGGATATCAAGTGCGTTTTTTTTAAAATAGGAACCCCCATTTTTACTACATATTCGTGTAGTATGTAAAGAAATATGAATGTTTTAGTTGGAACACTTTTTTCGCTTTGTGATAGATGGCGCTGTAATAGTCACAAACATGTGGCTCAGAATTTTAGGTGAACAGTTGGTAACGGATAGGTATTTTAAATTAAAATACAGAACATAGGTACATTTGAACATTTTATTTCGGTTGTTCCAATGTTCCTTCGTGAACTTATCATTTCTGAGGACGCATGCTGTTACAGCGTCATTACCTGTATATACCACATTAATGCAATAAATGCCCAAAATGTTGTCCGTCAACCTCAATGCATTTGGCAATACGTGTAATGACATTCCTCTCAACAGCGAGTAGTTCGCCTTCCATAATGTTCACACATGCACTGACGATGCACTGACACATGTTGTCAGGCGTTGTCGGTGGATCACGATAGCAAATATCCTTCAACTTTCCCCACAGAAAGAAATCCAGGAACATCAGATCTGGTGAATGTGCGGGCCATGGTATGGTGCTTCGACTACCAATCCAACTGTCATACAATATTCCATTCAATACCGCTTCAACCGCACACAAGCTATGTGCCGGACATCCATCATGTTCGAAGTACATGGCTATTCTGTCATGCAGTGAAACATCTTGTAGTGGCACCGGTAGAACATTACGTAGGAAATCAGCATACATTGCACCATTTAGATTCACAACGATAAAATGGGAACCAATTATCCTTCCTCCCATAATGCCGTACCATACATTAACCCGCCAAAGTCGCTGATGTTCCACTTGTCGCAGCCATCGTGGATTTTCGGTTGCCTAATAGTACATATTATGTCGGTTTACGTTACTGTTGTTGGTGAATGACGCATCGTCGCTAAATAGAACGCGCGCAAAAAATCTGCCACCGTCCTGAAATTTCTCTTGCCTCCAGTGGCAGAACTGTACACGACGTTCAAAGTCGTCACCATGCAATTCCTGGTGCATAGAAATATGGTACAGGTTCAATCAATGTTGATGTACCTTTCTCAACACCGACGTTTTTGAGATTCCCGATTCTCGCGCAATTTGTCTGCTATTGATGTGCGGATTAGCCGCAACAGCAGCTAAAACACCTACTTGGGCATCATCATTTGTTGCAGGTCGAGGTTGACGCTTCACATTTGGCTGAACACTTCCTGTTTCCTTAAATAACGTAACTACCCGGAGAATGGGCCGGACACTTGCATGATGTCGTCCAGGATACCGAGCAGCATACATTACACACGCCCGCTGGGCATTTTGATCACAATAGCCATACATCAACACGATATCTACCTTCTCCGCAATTGGTTCAAATGGCTCTGAGCACTATGCGACTTAACTTCTGAAGTCACCAGTCGCCTAGAACTTAGAACTAATTAAACCTAACTAACCTAAGGACATCACACACATCCATGCCCGAGGCAGGATTCGAACCTGCGACCGTAGCGGTCGCTCGGCTCCAGACTGTAGCGCCTAGAACTGCACGGCCACCCTGGCCGGCGCAATTGGTAAATGGTCCATTTTAACGCGATTAATGTATCACGAAGCAAATACCGTCCGCACTGGCGGAATGTTAAAGTGGTCCAACCAAATCATTCACATTTCTTTATGTACTACACGAATATGTAATAAAAAATGGGGGTCCCAATTTAAAAAACACACTTGATATCCATTTGACCTAAGGCAGCGCCATCTAGCGGGCCAACCTCATAGCCTTCAGGTTTCCGCCTTCAAGATAGACAAGTTTTGTTCTTTGTAGTTTTTTCGTTTGATGCTTACTTCGTGAGATATTTGGCCCGGTCACTATCACTGGACCACCCTGTATAGCACGAGTCATTCAAATGGAAAGGGAATATCAACTGAATTTAGCGAGTCAATTCGCTACCATAAATGGAAGTGATTGACCTGTCACAGTTTTGCCAAATATTTGTGAGCATGTTGCCAATTCTCAGCTGTGCTAGGAACAGCTCTGTAGCGGTATGTGAGGAGAATCCCGTGCTTGTGTCATAGGAGGATACGGAAAGGAGGTGCGGGATTTGGTTAATATGCAGCGTTTTCTCCTACCAGTTGTGTCAAATATTCAGGTGTATATTCTTCCATCACGATTACAGTTTCCCTCAAAATATATATGAATAAATCACTTACCTTGTTACTTTGTGACAAAAGATTATTTCAGTACAGTTAAAAGTCTTTGGAAATCAACTTTGCCCACCTGTCTCGAAAAGTAAGATAAGAAACACTTTGCGCCTCGAAATCGATTGCATCTATGTGCAGTCTTGTGATCACACAAGTAGAATTTCGTGAATTGCAGGAGGATGTAGCAAAATGTTAGTGCGAATGGAACCTGTAAGA
This sequence comes from Schistocerca piceifrons, assembly GCF_021461385.2. NCBI lineage: Eukaryota > Metazoa > Arthropoda > Insecta > Orthoptera > Acrididae > Schistocerca > Schistocerca piceifrons. The sequence continues at coordinate 313,471,296 of NC_060142.1, read as the reverse complement.
AACACAGTCAACTAATCATTCTGCGCCACGTAATAATCAATTCATTTGAAAATTCAGAAGAGAGGAAACTAAAAATTATATCCATTAAGACAGAAACTAAAGTGCAGATGCGGGCACTGTGCAGATCTGTGATTTTTCATCTTCAGATCTATACAAATAATGTATACTAACCAGCGTATTGATTGCTTTCGTAATGTTTCCCTCTTGTTTAGTCTTCTAATGATGAAATAGAGCCACACTGATGAGTCTGATTGTTCCTTTGTATCCTTTCGTCTACTATCTTTGTGTGTTATTGCTCGGTGTTCAAAAAGCAAAGTATTATGCATGGTCACTAGAACGAGGCCGCTAGAAGGCTAACGAATTATAATCAAAATACAGTGAGACGCCAGTTTGTCTGTCGTCATGGTGTTAAGTCGACAGAATTAGTTGGGTATTATTGCCTGCATCACAGGCATCCTGTAGTCGTCTTCTCTTACTGAGATTTTCATATTACCCTGAACACCTGATGCCGAGATAAATGTGTATATTCTCAGTGACGAAACATCCCACAATCCATTTATCCTGATCCACTCGTTACGTGCATCGGCTGCGATGAGTGATAGGAAAGCTGTTTTGAGGTGACGAATAAAAATAACAATGGTAGTAATAACAAATCAGTAATAAAGGATGTTTACTGATTTACAGACAATTGTTAACAGTTAACAAAATAACCAAGAAAGGATGAGAATAGGTGTTCTTACCATTTTGTTACTGAATTCTGTTATGGTTGTTTCCAGACAGAAAAGAAAGAACCCTGTAGCCATACATATCGCTAGTACCACGAGATATTACCTATCAACTATCTTTGCTTTACATCACGAGACGAACATGGCGTCACCGAGATGATATTTTAAATACATTTCTGTTTTCTCTCCCTGTCTCTCTCTCTCATTCCATTCTTATTTTTATTTTTTGAGGAAACCATCGAGAAGCACGCGTAATAAGCAAGTAGCCATATAATCCATTTACAGTTATTTTCATTGGGATACATAATGCAAAAATACTTTTTAAATGTATTATTGCGTATTTCAAATTATTGACATTCTATTCGTGAGCTTTCTCGCATTCAGTGGGGTGAAGCCTATCACAGAAGCAAGCAAACCACAAATATTTCTCGCACCATGCGCAACACACAAACAAGATCTCGCTGCACAGACGTGTAGTCCGATATATTGCTCGGCAAACATATATGATTCATTTTGCTAAATACAGCACTATCAGATAACAATTTGGATGCGTACCAAGTGTATAAAGGTATACACAGAAAGGCACATAGAGGTGTTCGACTGAAACATAGCCATGACCAAGATTGCAACTGGGGTCGACAGCATCGTCGTCTACCACCTTGACAACTCGAACGGTGACAGTGCTGGGCTGGTTACTTACGTTTACTGGTATCAAAGCTACAGGATGAAAACACAAAAATGTTAATAACTTTCGAACCTATAGCAAAGTAAAGCACTCATCAGTTGAAAGATTGGTTTGAACACCACAGTGCTTTAATAGGCACGGTCCTGTTGGAGGTGGTATGCCGTTGCTTTCCTCCGACGTTTGAGTTGACTTACCTAGCCAGTTAATGTGGGAACCTACAGTTTAGCGTGGATCTCGGACCACAGTGCAACTCGGATAGCTTAGTATGAACATCTTTCTATTTATTGCAAAGGAAAATAGATTTTCTAAAACATTCTGTCATACACAACTTGAAACAGGTCACGTCGACCAAATCATATGGAAGAACTGACAACGACGTATATCGGAAGGCAGTAAGATCCCTTGGCTTTTGGTTTGGCAGTATTTGACAGCCATTTCTAGGCGAAAGTAAATCAAGAAAGGCAGAGCGTTTTTGTTACCAAGTAACGTCGTCATCAGTTACATTAGTTTTAATGTAATCTACAAGAAATTTTTGATGTTTCATATCAACGAGAAAAGGATTCCGTAGACAGGGAAAGAACCTGTTCTCGGGCAACTACTTTCTATAATGACTAAAATCCATTAAATAATCTTCAAGCAAATGTATTCCAGCCGCGATATGAAGAAAATGATAGTAATAATGACGGTAATAATCGAATTATCCGGCAACTTCACACTTCACAGAGGGATTTTCTCGAACTAAGGAATTTGCAGAATTAGTGAAAATTTCAAAATGGCTTCAAATCGAGGCTATGATGGCTAGAAGAGTCTTTACATTCTGCTGACATGAGAATAGCATAAAGTGCGCGTCAGAAGCTTGCTTCTACTTAACCATTTCATAGACTAGCATTTTTTCCACAGTAACTAATTTTGTAAGCTTAGCACATCATCCATTACAGCACACTCCTGGGGCTGGGAAATGTGGCCACATGGTCTGGTGGAACGAACTATCACAGGTGCAATGCGTGGGTTCAGGCATTTACTTTTAAGAGGCACAAACAGATTTACTTTACCTCTGGTAACCTCAAGAGAAAGACGTTATAGTCTAGAATCCGCATTAAACATCACGTTCCTTCACTACCAACCGGGCAGAACCAGTTTGTGTTGAGAAATGACATAGGCGGATGTCATGGTAAACAGAAATACTGTCGACAGTAAAATTACTTACATTAGAAAATTTTATTTTATTTGATGAACCGATAGCCATTTAAAGGAACAGGTCTCTTATTTTTCTAGTACTTGATTGAACAAGAGACGTTGAAAAATTTGATGCTGGACTGTGGTTCCAATTCGTATGTTCTCTTTTGAGGATCTGAATCTCTCGGAACAGTATAGTTCAATCATTTATTTCCTTTACCCAAGACTGCAATCCTCTCCAGGTGTCTTTCAAAGGTAAATATGTGGGTCCGAATCCTGATCAAGTACAAAAATATTCATAATTTCATTTCAAGCCCTATCACGTGTACACCAACCTGGTAGTGAAAATTAACGTGCATTTTTAATGTCTGTTCGTGTGTTGCCAACAAATGCCATAGGTGTCGTTATTTCTGTTCAGACACGCACACATCTTACTGTTGGTGAGTAAGCAACTGAGGCTTAAGCTACATTCGTGGATGATAAAGAAGGATGGTGGGTGTGCGTTTCGATTGTCGCTCAGGCACAAAAATTTGTATCGTTATTTTAGATTCAGAAACCTAACAGCTTGTTAGAAAAACCGATACGTAACATTTGATTTTACTTAGTTAACAATCCGATTACGTGTTGGGTTCGTATCTCCGTCACAGAACTTCACATCATGTGCTTCATCTTTAAATGCATGCACACTTAGTTACTTCTGAATGGAGGTATGTACGACATCTTTCGTGGGTAGTTAACAGGGACGAAAGGGTCTTGATAACGGTTATTAAAAAAACTGTCGTCTTTTATTTTCAAGTTTAGATTTGTTTACTGATATTGGCGACAATTACTCTTCGTGGCTAGTCAGCAATATGATTAGATTAGAGTAGATTTGATTAGGTTAATACTTGTTCCATAGATCATGAAGACGACATTCTGTAATGATGTGGAATGTGTCATTTTAATGACAGATTCAATTTCTTTACAACTATTTTTTACTCTCTCTATCTCTCTCTCATTCTTTTTTATATTTCTCCCCCCCCCCTCCTCTCTCACTCTCTCTCTCTCTCTCTCTCTCTCTCTCACACACACACACACACACTCACACACACACACACACACACACACACACACACACATACTTTTTTTTATTTGCTTGTTGTGCTCGAGTATCGGACAGGCACGAAAACGTCCGTGAATGACATTCATAGTTTTGAGTACACTTACGAAAGAAATATAAAAACAACTGTGAGAGTAACTGATTTATGGTGCTTAGTTTGCAGTCAGTTCTGATTGTTATTAGTAACTACGCTCCAGTCCCTAAACCTAGTTACAGAAATGCGAATCAGACGCATTACGTATTCCAGGCCGTGGCAGTCACGTCTTTGAGACGCCGGCTATGGTCACTTCCCAGCCCGCTGTAGGAACATATCGGTTCATTTTCGTCCTGCTGGTACTGTAACTGAGATTTTGCAACAAGGCCAGGTATGTTTGGCAAATCTTTGATCGACTAGCCACTTCCTGGTGTGCACGGAATTAAGCCTCGAAGTTCACTTGATTTTTCCTGTCATTTCCATTGAATAATCTGAGTTATTATCGCTTGAGGTGAAACAAAAGATTGTAAACTTACGGTTTTCAGCCCAGGAAAGTCGTTGCACGTGGAAATCGCAACTAATCTCGTCCTTTAAATAACGGTTAACAAGTTCTAGGCACTATTGGCCTAGTAAGAGGAAGCCTATTTGCTACCTCTGTCGTAACGTGCTGACGTGTGAAAAAGCATCTATTATGGTTCGCGTTTTCAGTCTCGCTGACGGTAACGTTTTTATCCCTTCTGTGAAAGGTATAAAAGCAATCAGATCAAACATCGATAAGGAAATCGCAAGAAAATATTTTCGGCTCATAGTGCAATGGTGAAAAACTTACAATGCTGCACAACAGGTAAAGCCTCTTTCTGCTGCTGACCACCAAGTTTTGAGTTTCTAGGAATACATAACTCTATTTTAGAACGCCACACTTGCGTACCGCTTCAGCATGAAACAGTATACCAATTAAACACAGACCCAGTCGAAATCTAAGTGAGTAGTACAGGGCGTTTCAAAAAGAAAGAGCAGATTTCAAACATTTATTTCTCAAAAACTACAAATGATAGAAACACAATTCCAACGGTCCTTCACTCAATATGAGTACCAAATGTTACACAACAAATATCAAAACTGTACCTCAATATGAGCACCATTTGTTACACGACAAATATCAAACCGGTATCTCATTTCTTGCCACACACGACGCAACTGGTCTTTAGTTACCGAATTCACGGCCGCAACAATTCGATGTCGTACCTCTTGAAGAGTAGCGGGCATAGGTGGGACATAAACACAGTCCTTTATGTACCCCCACAAATAAAAATCGCAGGGAGTAAGGTCTGGTGACCTGGGAGGCCACAGACGATGACATTGATCTTGTGCTCCTGCTCTTCCAATCCACCGTCCTGGAATGGTGTTATTTAGGTACCGTCGTACAGGTTCAGAGAAGTGTGGTGGGGCGCCATCTTGCATGAAGATGAAGTGATTTGAATCTTCCTGAAGTTGAGGAAATAGCCAGTTTTCTAACATGTCCAGGTAAATGGTTCCTGTGATAGTTTTCTCCATGAAAAAGAAAGGTCCATAAACTTTGTTTACCGAAATTGCACAAAAGACGTTAACCTTTGGTGAGTCTCTTTCATGTTGAATAACGTCCCTCGGAGTTTCACTCGCCCAAATTCGTACGTTATGCCGATTAACTTTACCAGAAATGTGAAACGTTGATTCATCTGAAAAAATTAATCGTTCGGCAAAATTGTCCTCTTCCATGTCCTGTAGAATTGCAGTTGAAAATTCGAACCTTTTGTTGTGGTCGTCAGGACGCAATGCTTGCAATAACTGCAGTTTGTACGGCTTCATGTGCAGACGGTTACTCAGAACGCGCCATACCGTTGTTTTAGACATGTTTAGTTCGTGACTTGCCCGTGCCGTGGATTTTCTAGGGCTCCTTTCGTAAGCTGCACGGACACGCTCGACATTTTCATCCGATGTGCGTGGACGACCCGTGCTTTTTCGCTTGCAGATGCAACCATCTTCTACGAATCTGTGATGCCACTCATAAATTTGCTTATGACGAGGCGGCTGTTTGTTGAATTGACGGCGGAATGCACGTTGCACACCAACAATGGACTCTAACTTTGCAAATTGCAGCACACAAAATGATCGTTCCTGTGGCGTCGTCGCCATTTTCCTACAAACAAACGCCAGCGCCACTGCGGATTTGCATGGAACTTCTGCGCGGACCATTGAAAAACTTTGAACCTTTCTCTGACAAGAAACGTTTGAATTGTGTTTCTATCATTTGTAGTTTTTGAGAAATAAATGTTTGAAATCTGCTCTTTCTTTTTGAAACGCCCTGTATTTTACAAATTCGTGCCGATAGAGGCGCGCTTGTGTACAGATACTCAGTTTTATTAACAAAGACTTTCGTCGTAAGGTTATCGTGGGTAATTTTATTTCATTTCTTATAATACAGTGAACAATTTTCGTAAGGTTTCTTTTAGTGTTGTAAAAACAATAGTAAACACGTGAGAGAAGTTAAGCATCAGCGATATATGCGAATTCTCTGATGTTATCTGTAACAGTCTGACAATGCACATGCAGTTTACTGATTACATGCATGTAGAAATCTTGTTCTCAGGTGAAGCCGTCAGACAAGGATTGAAGAAGAATAAAATGCCACTACCACAAGACAGCTAATGTAGAAAATACTTTTCTGACGTATTTTGGCACGGTGCGCTCTCCCGATACATAAGACAAAAGTTTCGAGATGTATTTACTGCCTGGCCGTCTATTAAAACTGAAAAGAAGAAAATGTCGCAGAAGTTAGCCTTTTCTCGACACGCAACTATTTTGGGTTGAGAAGGGAAGGGAATTATGTTCAAAGTTGCATTAGATTGATAACTTCAGCAGACAGCAAAATTGCGTTTAAAAAAATATAGCAGCGAGTGAATTCGATCTCGCGACGTTTAATCTACGGTGCACGACGCTTACCGCTAAGCTACTAGCTCACACGTACCTTCAATAGCTCCAGATGCGAACAAAAATTCGTCCATAACTTCCGCATTCCACAGTGCTGTTAGATAATGCATATGGCCGGATCTAGACTTCTGAGAGACAGACAGCTACAGATTTTCTTTTGCTTTGCACGACGTTTTCAACAAACAGATAGCGCAATAGAGTAGCTCAAGTGGAAAGGAATACTTCCTATTTAAATTTCTGCATCCTACACTGTTGGCAGTTCTGTCTAGGTCGCAGTTACGTGATTTTATTCCGGTGATTACAAAATAGTCGAATGTATGCACTGGGTAGCCGAGGCAGCTAGTTCATGGCGATTCGGTCAACCAAGTGAATGAATGTACTGAACATGCTGCAATCCACTACAGGGAGCCTGTGTGTCAGAATTCTCATCCAGTGTGGCGCAATGGCTTTACTATAGAAAAGTGACTCGCAGAGAAGAGGATTTGGTCTGTTGGACGAGATAATATGTTCCTCCTATACCTATGGTGTGGGTTCGATTCCGACTTCTGCGGATGATTTTTGATAGAGACAGACAGTTTCTATTCTCTTTTGGCTACGCAAAGTGAAGAAAGTATAATGTCATTGTGGTCTGAAATTCACATTAAACATGATATTCCTTCTCTATCAAGTAGACGCTAGGTTGAATCACAATATAAAGTCAGGAGTGGCGACATGTAGAAACTCTATCACCAGTAACCTTTCTTACACTAGTTATTTATTTCTAGTGACGAAACAGACGCTATGTAGGGTCACTAGACACTTATAAAATCTTTTATTTGAGCTTCTGTATGTTGAAAAATTTGGTTCTGAACTGGGAATGCAATTCACACTGGCCTTAACGCGTAATTTGACAATACAGCTCCACTACAATTTGTTGTTTTCTTCAATAAAATTCTTCAGGGTATCAAACCGCATCGTCATAATTTTAAAATGTGCCAACGTTTCGGCCAGCGTTGCAGCTAGCCTTCATCAGGGCCTTACGTTAACGTAACCGCATCGTCATAATTTTAAAATGTGCCAACGTTTCGGCCAGCGTTGCAGCTAGCCTTCATCAGGGCCTTACGTTAACGTTACCCTGAAGAATTTTATTGAAGAAGACAACGGCCGCGGAAGCCTACGCTTACAATTTGTTGTTTGTTCAAAATTGCAGATTCCTGAACATCTCCGCATATTCCACGTTAATGGGTTCGAATCCTGGCCCGGCACTAAGTTTTCATTATGTATTATCAAGGTCTAGCATGAGAACACCTATCTGCTGGTGGATAATAATCTTGATTTTTAATATATTTTGTCAACACTAACCATATCCGACGTTTTTGACTCCCAGTGAGACACAGAACTATTTGCGAGACCACTGTAACTTCAAGGATGTTATTCCGAGCTGCTTGTGGAGAAAAATTCAGTAGCTGACGTCTCTGTGTGTAGTCAACAACGACATTAGTGGGGTTCGATTCCCAGTCAGCACTGAACTCTTCGTCATATTATTTCTATTTCAAACATGTTCACATGGCGCTTCTGGTGTAACAAACCCTTATTTAACGTTTGCTTTCTCTAGAATATAACAGCGATGGGTGCCGGTTGGAGTCTGGGAAGGAAAAAATTAATGTTTGATCTCGTCATTTTAGTTAAAACATCTAACTACAGCAGAGAAAATCCGATATGTCACAGTTGATTGTGCCTCAATTAACAATCAGATTAGGTTCTGGGTTCGAATCCCTGTCCAACACAAAGCTTTACCTCACTTCATTTCAAGTAAGTTACTTGTGAAGAAGCAATATTTAACATCTTTCGTAGTTCGTTAACAGGGGCAATAGAAGCTGGGTAGGAATTAGAGTCCGTTTAAAACGTTTACGTTATTTAATTTAAAGTTGATATTTGCTAACTGATACTGTCTAAAATCGAGGCATATTAACTGATACTGTCTCAAATCGAGGCATATCACTCTCTGCATGCCTAGCCAGGAATGATAGTAAGTTTCTATCGGTCACGAAATCTTTGCTTAGTCTGCATGACTTAGATTTGAATCCATATGCAGAACGAGACGGTTCGTCTTGTCATTTGTAGTTCATACTTATTCTGAACTAGCTGCTCGTGAATAACTTAAATTTTTAATGTCTTTTGTGTTAAATAATAAGTACGGTAGTTTCTTTGAAGAGGAAATCATGAATATGATTAACTTACTACGTGCATTACCTATCTGACGTAATAATGAGAGTGGTAACATTTCAGATATGTCATTTATTGCAATAATGTGAGCTTACAAGCCTTGAGGACAGTCTTATATGTGATAAGGTGTTGCCTGATATTTGTAGTATCGTGGTATTACATCTTGAGCTGGCCGTGGTGGTCGTGCGGTTCTAGGCGCTCCAGTCTGGAGTCGCGCTGCTGCTACGGTCGCAGGTTCGAATCCTGCCTCGGGCATGGTTGTGTGTGATGTCCTTAGGTTAGTTAGGTTTAAGTAGTACTAAGTTTAGGGGACTGATGACCTCAGCTGTTAAGTCCCATAGTGCTTAGAGCCATTTGAATCATTTTGAACATCTTGAGTTACTGCGATACAGAGTGGTGACTTGTTTTCAATAGTCAAACGACTGAACCGAGCAGTGATTAGAGGACCTGTTAGACATCTGAGTTATGCGGGTTGCATCCGAATCAGGCGAAATGCGATTCAGGTCGTTCAGATACTTTTGAGCAAGACTGTACATACGCAAATAGGTCATCCATATTAGGAATCGAGAATCCCGAAGACTTTTGCCTATTATCGACATCGATACTGGCAAGGTATCTATCTGGAGAATTCCAAGAATCTATCAAAATCTCTATAGTAATAATCTTCTATTATGATTCTGATTGATAATGAATGCAGTGTAAGGGTGATGGGAAAAACTGGCCAAGTGCCAGTAGGATTCAATACACTGAGGGTTCCGTACAAATTTAATTACGTAATAGATAGTTCATCCAGTCAGGAAGTCGTGAATCTCGACGCTTTTAGCTGTGATCGATAACAGACTGGCTAGTTATCGATCCTTTGTGTGTTTGTGTGAGTGTGTGTGTGTGTGTGTGTGTGTGTGTGTGAGAGAGAGAGAGAGAGAGAGAGAGAGAGAGAGAGAGAGAGAGAGAGAATATTTAAACATTTTATGTTTGTAAGCATTAACATTTTTCTGTTATACCTTTGATGGATCGTGAAAGCAATGTAACTTTTGGTGGCGAAAAGATATCTTTTATGTGACATAGTTAAAATTTTAAAATTTTAGGATTTTCCCTTTATTTGTTCTGTCAAACATTGCTTCTTGCCAAATTTCCTGATTCTGGATAACCAGGAAATATCCTATAGGCTTTTGTGAGTGAATCTGCGAGTATCAACATACGCGAGATAAATAGCCATATCTTTTAACTGCCCTAATTTAGAGGCTTGAAGTTTTTACACCGCTAGGGAACCATAGACCTTAGTATGTAAAGTTCATATAACCTTGATGTATCTACCCGTTCCTGAGAAAAAAGGATGTTAAAGGACAGACCAAGACACAGACAGACAAAAAATGACAACACTTTTTTTCGTGTGATATAATTACAAATTAACGATTTTCGGATTGTTTCGTTTACTTGTATTGTAATAGCTCGCTTCTTGCCAAATTTCATGATTCTAGGTCAACACAAGGCACCCTATAGGTGTCCATGAATGAGTTTTCGAGTATCAAAATATTTGACATAAGTAGCTGTATCTTCTGATTGCACTGACTTAGGAGCTTACATTTCCTACAGCGCCAAGAGACTACAGGCTTTAGTGTGTGACATGAATTTCAACTCCACCTTTCTTGAGAAAAGAGGTCGTAACGGACAAACGGACAGATATACAGTTGGATAACAAATGAAAAAAAAAAAGTTCGTGGGAGATAACTACAAATTAACAAGTCCTAGAATTTTTCTTTTACATTTACTGTTAAACCTTCCTTCTTGCAAAATTTCGTCTAAAGCAAAGGGAAGTATTCTGTAGGTACTGATGAGTGAATTTTCAAATGTCAAAATATGTGACATAAATGGGCGTATCTTTTGAGTACATTAACTTAAGACTCTTACATTTATTACACTGCCAAGAGACAGATCTCAGCATGTGACATAAATCTCAACTTTACTCGATCTTGAGAAAAAGGGGTTTTAAAACATGGTCAAAGAGACAGGCAGACGGATAACAAATGACAAAAAAATTTTTTTTCATGTGATGCAATTACAAATTGTAAGTAGGCTGTTTAGGTTTATATGTTGGTAACGCCACATAGCGCTCTGTATGAAAATCACTGACTGTGCTGTGTGCAATTGGAATATTCGCTATTGTAGTGTTGGGCAGCCGGTTGGGAACAGCGCATAGCATTGCTCAGCTGGAGGTGAGCCAGCAGCAGTGGTGAATGTGGAGAGAAAGATGCCACAGTTTTGAGAGGTCACTGTAAGCGGACGATCTGGACGTGCGTCTGCCAGAAAAAGGAAATTTGAAAAGATGGATGTCATGAATTGATAGATATATATATATATATGAAGACTTTTGAACATTATTACGGTAAATACATTGTTTGTCTTCAATCAAAATATTTCATTTGCAAATTATGCCTATCAGTAGTTAGTGCCTTCAGTAGTTAGAATCTTTTATTTAGCTGGCAGTGTTGGCACTCGCTGTATTGCGGTAGTTCGAGTAACAAAGGTTTTTGTGAGGTAAGTGATTCATAAAAGGTATAGGTTATTGCTAGTCGGGGCCATTCTTTTGTGGGGATTACTGAAAGTCAGATTGTGTTGTGCTAAAAATATTGTGTGTCAGTTTAGTGAATGTATCGCAACACTGCTATTCATGAGATTTCGTTTCTACACATTTCTACTGTAATTTCTCGACCTGTGAAATTTTATTTGCATCAAACTGTCACTGTAGCGGAAACTGCTGATGAAAATATTTCAGCAAGGAAGGTAGGTGACCTTGACATAATGCACTGTGGGCACCCAGCTGTGCGACAGTCTCCTGGAAAAAAAAGCCATTAGTGTGGGCCTTTCAGAGGCACACATGAAGAAAAAAAGAGGCCCTTAACCTCACTATTGATATTTATTTGTAGAAAGCATCACAAATATGACACGCTCATACTTGAAGACAAATAATTAGACTTTGGAGCTCGTAATTGCTGATATTTACTGAAATGCCATACAGGTAGTGAATGACGTGTCATGCCTTGCTTTATGTATATATTTGCTTATTTTGATCAATATCTAGTTTCTAGCTGTGCTGCAGTATTGGTTAAAATAAAATTTAATAGATGTACTAATAGAAAAGTTTTTTTCTACAAATGCATTAAACAATAATTTTATGATCTACTTTCTTTAAAAAAGAGGGGGGGGGGGGAGCGCAAATAGACATTTTCCTCCACAGGAATTGCATACATAATTTTTTCAGCGATTTAGTAACTTGTTTGGTAGAGTAAGTTATTGTGATTCATCACTCTGGTGTTAAGATCTGAAATAGGTATTAGACATTTCGTATCTTTACTGTAGTATTTTTCTGCTTGAGCTTTATCATGTTTAGGTATAATTTATTGTATTTCCCAGGCATAGTTCTACTGAATTTTACATTGTATTAAGCCAGTCTTACTACTGATTTATTTTTCTTGTTGCTGCACATTGGCTCATATTATTTGTAATATTGCATTTACTTTGCTAATTTAGATATACTGCTGCTTGCTTTGCCAATTTGCATTTTTTGTCATGGGTGTTTGTGTTAATTGTTTTGTGTTTGTGTTAATTGTTTTGTGCTTCTGCATTGCCTTGTTCTCTAGTATATATATCTGAGCTCAGTAAATTTAAGTTAGCTTAAGAGGGAGTAGATTACATAAGAGAATGAGTTGTGATGAACTGGAAGAAATGCATTGACAAAGTATAAGAAAAAGTAGTGTACAATGAAGAATAATCATTTTGAAACATGATATGAACAAAACAGTAGGGTTTAGGGACAACCGGTTTAGACAGGATTTTTTTTTTTTTGCAGGAGCGAATGTTGAAATAAGAGGAAAGATCTATGGAATGAAGTTTTGGGTTGGACTGCAGTACCAAATGTTACACTGAAATCAAATGCTGTCCTGTCCTTTTGTGTTGTTCCACTATGTGTTTGTCTGCCCTTGTGTATTTGTGTTCTTCCTGTCTTTATGTGCTTATCTGATAAGAGTTATGTTCGGTAATTTTTCTAATACTACTACATTCACTATGATGAAGAATACCGTTATCCTCAAATATAATTTGCATTAATAACATGTTAATTACTTTGTAAAGATGTTAGTCATTGTTTATTCTGTTCTGGTTTAATGCTCATGTGTGAATTTAATGCTTCGAAAACTATTCTCATTCTTTTATTTATTTCCTTATGTCATAATTCTTGTAACACTGATGGATATATTTATTTCTTTTCTTTTGTAAAGCCTGTATTACTGGAAATGGTATCTATATTATTATGTTCTTTAATGATGTTTTCTATACCTTTGTAATTGTATTCTCATGTCGTAAATTTGTAATTATATAGACACCGGTCCTCCAAATGAAGTTTCATTTCACTGCACACGTTTCTGTTGGTCATAGTCTATGGACAATATGTGAGAAGTTAAAAAAAGGGGACTGTTAGTGCTCGCACATGTGTTGATAATTCAGCAAAGGACTGGTTAACAGCACTGCTGGTTCTAAGGACATTCCAAAAAGTTTGTGAGTGCACAAGTGGTGGTTTATGGACTTGATATATTGTCCATAAGACTCTTCAATGGTGATTGTGCACCTGCACAGTCGCAACAGACGCCTGCTGGCCATCTCTACAAGGACTACAGTGGGTCTGTCTGCACCTTTGATGGCTCACCAATACCATTATCTCTACAAGAAATACTGTGGGTCTGCTCTGTGATGACCTACCTACCAATATTCTTCAAAACGTCGACAGATTCTGCTGTGGGTTTGCTCTGTTGTGGCCCAGTATCTGTCTGCATGTCAAGAATTAGCACTGTCTTTCCGTTGGAAAGACAGCACTACATCTTCAAGACTGCATAGAAATCCACTACTTCCGTGTCTATTTTCATTTACCGATCAAACTTTGTGCAATGTAATTGCTACTGTGATGAATGATCAGGACTGTCCTTAAGAGAACAATTTTTGCTTTTGACCGTCATTGTATCAATAATTGTGTGCATTAGATATATTTGTTATCGTTAACATAAAAAAATTTAGCAAATAATTATTGGGCACTGTCCAAAACAATTTGCAAAATTTTTTTGTGGGAAGCATAGGGGCTATGTAAGTAGGCTGTTTAAGTTTTTATGTAACGCCACGTAGCGCTCTGTATGAAAATCACTGATTGTGCTGTGTGCAGTCTGTGGCTGGTTGGCATTGTTGGAATATTCGCTGTTGTAGTGTTGGGTAGCCGGATTAGAACAGCGCGTAGCGTTGCTCAGTTGGAGGTGAGCCGCCAGCGGTGGTGGATGTGCAGAGAGAGAGATGCCAGTGTTTTGAGAGGTCACTATAAGCGGACGATCAGGACGTGTGTCCGCCAGAAAAAGGAAATTTGTATATATATATATATATATAATGACTTTTGAACATTATTAAGGTAAATACATTGTTTGTCCTCTACCAAAATATTTGATTTGCTAACTATGTCTAACAGTAGTTAGTGCCTTCAGTAGTTAGAATCGTTTATTAGTCGGCAGTATTGGCGCTCGCTGTATTTCAGTAGTTCGAGTAACGAAGATTTTTGTGAGGTAAGTGATTAATGAAAGGCATAGGTTATTGTTAGTGAGGGCCATCCTTTTTTGGGGATTATTGAAAGTCAGATTGCGTTACGCTAAAATGTTGTGTAGTTTAGTGATGATCAGAATAAGTAAAGAGAGAAATGTCTGAGTACGTTCAGTTTTGCTCATCTGTTTGAAAATCAAATTACGTAGAAGTTTACCAGCACAGTCATTTATAATTTTTCAAAGGGGATGTTTCAAAATTAACAATTTTCAGATCTGTACCTGTAGTTTTGCTGTGAAACCAACATTACTTTCTGCCATGTTTAATGATTATAGGTCAACGGGAAATACCCTACAGGTTTTAACGAGTAAATTTGCGGATATTAAAATAAGTGAAGTAAATGGCCTTATATTCTGTTGCACTGATTTAGAAGCTTCAATTTTTACATCGCCTAGAGACCGTAGACCTTAGAACATGGCATAAATTTCAACTTGATACGACTACCCGTTACTGAGAAAAATGGTTTTGGTTTTGAACAGCCGGACAGAAAGGCAGACGGACAGACAACAAAGTGATCCTTCAAGGATTCCGGTTTCTTCCCGACTGAGGTACGAGACACTTAAAACCTGGGAGTAACTCTGAAGAACAAAGAGCAAAAAAGAAAAGCTAGTGAGGAAAGAATTAAATCAAGAATATTTATAATCGGATGTAAAAAAAAAAATAAGATTAACAAGACAAATCTCAAATCGATTAAAACCAAATAAGCCGATGTTAATCAGAGTGAAGATAATTGTGAGTGGGTTTACCGCAGCGGTTTTTATTCGGGCTAGAATGACCTCTTAACTTTCAGTGCATAAACTGGGCCCACAACTGTTGTGCAGACATCGACAGTGATGGCACTACTATTCTGTGAAACCTGTAAATAAGGTTTTAACTATCTCTTTCTTTTCCTGTTGTGTGCTTAATTAGAAAAAATATATATTTTTTGCTTGCACCACAAGGAATTGAGCAAACAATTTGAAAAACGATTTTACAGTATTTCCTTTTTTCAGTATAACATATTTTTGGTTAACTCCGGACAAGTCATAGGTGTATCAAATGTGTTCTTATTTGAGCTATTTGCAGTTATACAATTAATTTTATGTCCGTACCCTATACCACCTCGACTTCCACAAAGTGCTCGCAGAGCAAGATTTGTTTCGCAGATTTCCAGCTGTCTGAACAGTGGGTGTAGTTACAGATCTTCGCGGTTGAGCAAAATCCTGTCCGTATCTACAGCGCGCCCCCAACGATTTGAAGGTACCCACAGCCACAGATATTAAAATTTTACAAATCACCTTAACGCACTGGGTACGTCGGAGTTCTGACTAATATGCTTGCACTAGGTTTGGTTAAGCGGATATTGGTAAACATGTATTATGTGACCGTGAACGGCGGTTTAAGTCCATCGTAATTCTTTTTTTACTGAAGATTTATTTATTTCGTACCATTCTCCGAGGGAATTAGAAGAAACCGTAATTTTACGTAAGGAAATAAAAGGCTGGAAATTGGATTTATTAGAAGAGCTTGAAATTTATAAACATCCTGCTAAGGGAGATGGTAACATTTTGAAAGATCAGTTGCAACTCGCGAGCAAGTACTTCCTTGATGGCTTTAAAGCGCAGCTCACGGTCACAAAATATTATACGTGTTTCCGATCTCTGCTAGCATCGACGAATGTGCTGTTTTCCTCAAAATACTTTCTCTCTACTGTTAAGCTACTTGCATTTCGTATCACTGGGTCTCATTTTTCATGGCTCTTTCAGCACACGTTCCTAGAGTTTGTATTAAAAGAAAAGAAAAGAAAAGAAAAGAAAGAGAGATGTTTGTAACAGAAGTAATTATTTGTAACATAATTGTTATGTTCTGCACATTAAATTTAGTGTTAGGCAGTTGGATGTGAACAGCGCGCAGCGTTGTGCAGTTGGAGGTGAGCCGCCAGCAGTGGTGGATGTGGAGAGAGAGATGCCAGAGTTTTGAGAGGTTACTATAAGCGGACGATCTGGACGTGTGTCCGCCAGAAAAAGGAAATTTGTAAAGAAGGAGGTCATGAATTGATAGATATATATATGATAACTTTTGAACATTGTTAAGGTAAATACATTGTTTGTTCTCCATCAAAATCTTTCATTTGCTAACTATACCTACCAGTAGTTAGTGCCTTCAGTAGTTAGAATCTTTTATTTAGCTGGCAGTATTGGCGCTCGATGTATTGCAGTAGTTCGAGCAACAAAGATTTTTGTGAGGTAAGTGATTCATGAAAGGTATAGGTTGTTGTTAGTCAGGGCCATTCTTTTGTAGGGATTATTAAGTCAGATTGCGTTGCGCTAAAAATATTGTGTGTCAGGTAAGTGATGATCAGAATAAGTAAAGAGAAAACTGTTTGGGAACGTTAAGCTTTGCTCAGCTGTTTGAAAATCAAATAATGTAGGAGGTTTACCAGCACTGTCATTTTTAATTATTTCTAATGGGACGTTTCAATTTTAAATCGTTGTCGAATGTCTGGCTAGAACAAGAGGCCATACACTGAGATGACAAGTCATGGAATACGTCCTAACATCGTGTCGGACCTCCTTTTGCCAGGCTTAGTGCAGCAACTCGACGTGGTATGGACTCAACAAGTCGCTGGAAGCCTCCTGCAGAAATATTGAGCCATGCTGCCTCTATAGCAGTCCATTAGTGCGAAAGTGTTGCCGCAACTGGATTTTCTGCACGAACTAACCTCTCGATTATGTCCCATAACTGTTCGATGGGATTCATGTCGGGCGATCTGGGTGGCCAAATCATTCGCTGTGTCCACAATTTACTTCAAACCAATCACGAAAAACTGTGGCCCAGTGACATGTCACATTGTCAGCCATAAAAATTACATCATTATATGGGAACATGAAGTCCATGAATAGCTGCAATGGTGTCCAAGTAGTCTAACATAACCATTTCCAGTTAATGACCCAATCTATTTCACGTAAACACAGCCCTCTCCATTGAGCCAGCACCAGCTTGGACAGTGCCTTGTTGACGACATGAGTCCATGCTTCTTGGGGTCTGGATCACACCCGAACCCTACCATCAGCTCTTACTAACTGAAGTTGGGACCCATCTGACCTGGCAGACGTCGGTTCGTCTGCTACCATAGCCCACTAACGCCAAATTTCGCTTCATTGTTCCAACGGATACGTTCGTCATAGGTTCCACACCGATATCTGCAGTTGTTTCACGGAGTGTTGCTTGTCTGTTAGCACTGGTAACTCCACACAAACGCCGCTGCTCTAAATTTGGTACTCTCTGCACAATCTTGACACTGTGAATCTCGGAATATTGAATTCCATAACGATTTCCGAAATGGAACGTAGCATACGTCTTGTTCCATTCCGCGGTAAAAGTTTGTTAATTTCCGTCGTGTGGCCATAATCACGTCGGGCACCTTTTCACATGAAGCACCTGTGTGCAAATGACAGCTCCGTCAATGCACTGCCCTTTCATATCAAGTGTGCGCGATACCACCGCCATATGTATACATGCATATCACTATCCCATGACGTCTGTCACCTCATTGTACTTATGAAAATGACAGCGTTTTCAGACGATGTAGGGCATCCTGTTTCAGCTAAAAACTCGATGATCGAAACTGTACTGCCTGACGAAAGAAGTGAACCACCCAGAAGACATGTTCGGATGTCAATGTAACTTCGTAAACACCGTTGACGGGTGTTTAAATGATAAGAGTAGCAGTTCTCTTCGGCGGGGAAAAAGGCCACTAGAGCGCATTAGTGTTGCTTGTGTTTAGTGTTGTTACAGGGATTTAACGGGCGTGAACGGCGACAGACGATTGAGCGATCGCTGTGAAGGACACGGAAATGCCGCGTACTGGCGCGAGACAGCGTTATCAGCACTTAACAGAGTTTGAAATGGGCCGCGCTATTGGTCTCTGTATGGCCGGCTGCTCGAATAGTGCAATATCCAGATTAATGGGGCATTCTGACGTGATAGTGGCCCGATGTTGAACTGCGTCGGAATGTGGGAGCAGGCATGAAGTGTCCAGTCGACTATGTGCACCAAATAAATCCTAATACGTTCGCATCTGTGCTTGTCATCGGAGCACAAGTAAAGGACTCCCTGCAACAATGTCTGTCACCCCACACCATTACTAGGAGACTGCCAGCAACCGGACCAGGCGATTACCGTCGGATGCATAGGTTGCTGTCAACATCACAACACAAACAGCTTTGTTAGGAGTGGTTTTGTGCCGGGAGGCGTGATCTACTGATGAATGATGTCGCACTGTGTTCAGTGGCGCATCGGGGTCCTACACTACCCCGGATGACCATTCTCGGCGAGTCTGACAGCGATCTGCAGAGAGGTCCCATTCTTCCAATGTTTAGTAGAGGCACCGCTGAGTTACTCCTGGTCTCATGGTATGGGAAACGGCAGGCTGTGACTTCAGGTCACGAGTGATAGTGACAGAGGGAACTCTGGCGGCACGACGGTATGTCATGAACATCCTACTCTTCACGTACTGCGTGTCATGCGACAGAATTGAGAAGCCAATTTTCAACATTACAACACTCACCCACACATGGCACGTGTTTCCATGAACTGTCTGCATGTGTTGAAGTACTAACTTGGCTAGCAAGATCTCCTGATCAGTTCCCCAATAGAACATGGGTGGGACAATGGACGCAAACTTCGTCCCAACGCCAGTATCCAGGATATTGCCCACGGGGAAGTTGCCGGGGATCCCGGGCGGTCGGATATCGAAACATAAAGCTATCCCACCATGTTACTAAGGGGGAAGTTGCACGTTTACCCTATGGGCAAACTGGCAGGGATTTTACGTGAGATGTCGAGAAGGGGTTGTCATTCCACAAAACGTTTTACTGTCGAGGAAGAGGCGCGCAGATCCCCATGTGGAACAGCAATAAGATGCACGTTTTCCACGTCCTCGAGCTTATCGATCGTGTCCGGTTTCTCGTGGCTTCGCGTGCGGTAAACTGCGCGTTTTCCTCTGTGTAGAATTGCAACGCACATCTTCTCTCAAGTTTTTTCTTTATTGCGCTTTCGCAATACAGCAACAGTGAATTAACATTTGCTGCGAATTAGTATTATTAACTGTATGTCTTTCACTGCGAAAGAATCTTCTACAATATGAGTGACTCCCGGTACTATTCTAAAAAGTTCATAACAGATATTATTGAAACGTACAAGGGCTGTCCTTGTCTGTGGAAAACAGAAAGTACTTCTTATAGAAAAAGACAGTTGAAGGATAGACTTACGCAGTACCAGTGGAAAAGTTCGAAGAAATTGATACCAGCGCAAATATGCAGGTTGTGATCAAGAAATTGTTATTTTGGTGGAACTCGTGGAAGAAAGAGTATAAAAAGTCTCTGTATGTCCATCTTTTTAGCGATGGTTGCAGGACTCAGCTGTTCTACAGAGGAGGTCAAATTAAACGTATTTCAGCCGTCAATTTTCAACCTTATTTTATTGGGTAACAAGTTTCAGCGTTTTACTACGCCATCTTCAGGTCACTGACCGACGTGTAGGAATAATCTGGCTCGCTAGTGATCAAAATAGGGGCCAGCAATACTGGTATTAGTAAATATTTGTTGCAGTGACCACTTCAACCATCACCTGCAGGTCGCTTGTGATCAAAACAGCGACCAGGAATACTGGTACTATAATCCGTTCATCATAAGAATAAACCAGATGTATACAAACACAAACGTGATAATTGGTCTGAAGTCGTAGCACATGCCCACTGGTGTTGTTCCGCTCTCGGAGGCAGGTCCTATTTACGTATTAGATATATTATTACTAAGTTACGTCAAATGAAGGAACTCCTTAAGCTTCGGTTACACGATAAATCAGTCTAATCTAAAAGCCGTAAATTCAACTAAATACCTAGGTATTACAATTACGAACAACTTAAATTGGAAAGAACTCATAGAAAATGTTGTGGGGAAGGCTAGCCAAAGGCTGCGTTTTATTGGCAGGACACTTAGAAAATGTAACAGACCTACTAAGGAGACTGCCTACACTACGCTTGTCCGTCCTCTTTTAGAATACTGCTGCGCGGTGTTGGATCCTTACCAGGTAGGACTGCCGGAGTACATCGAAAAAGTTCAAAGAAAGGCAGCACGTTTTGTATTATCGCGAAATATGGGACAGAGTGTCACAGAAATGATACAGGATTTGGGCTGGAAATCATTAAAAGAAAGGCGTTTTTCGTTGACACGGAATCTTCTCACGAAATTCCAATCGCCAAATTTCTCCTCCGAATCCCGAAAATATTTTGTTGGCACCGATCTACATAGGGCGGAACGATCACCACGATAAAATAAGGAAAATCAGAGCTCGTACGGAAAGCTATAGGTGTTATTCTTTCCGCGCGCTATACGAGATTGGAATAATAGAGAATTGTGAAGGTGGTTCGTTGAACCCTCTGCCAGGCACTTAAATGTGATTTGCAGAGTATCCATGTAGATGTAGATGTAGAAACTTTAAGATATTCAAATGTATTAACAGCCATCAATGTTTTCCTTAATCACGCTTTAGCTACGTAATTTTTATTTCAAAAATCGTGTACAGTCGCAGCGTCAGCAGCGTTGTGCTCTGATCGTCGCGCTGTTAATGTGCAGTATGAAAATGGCTGAGGCTGGTTTCTGTTCCGTAATGAAACACGCGTGTGGAATACGGTTAAAAAGTGCCGATAAATAGGCTGTTCTTAATGTTTTTCATAAATTAACGGGGATAATCGGCTTTTAAGTTATCCCATCAACTGTATCTGATACAGTAGACCTTTCAGATTACGACTTTCGTATAGCGTATTTGGTAGAGTTATGGAATGAGAATGAGTTCTACATATGGGTTAGTTGGTTTAAATCTCCACCAGTATAATCTTTTCCCTCGTTCAATTTGAAATACCTACAACTTATTATAAAACTAGTCATCTTTTTTTATGAATAATGTACGCCTTCTTGCTTCTAATTACATGTTGGACGCGAAATTCCTGTTTTCATTTCAAATACAAGTTCTTAATTATCGATGTTTTATGAAAGACTGATCATAAAAGTTGCTTAAATTAAGAAAACATAACAATTTAATTTTTTAAGGCGAAAATGAAAAACCAAATCCTCTGTATTGGGACTATGTCCATCGTTTTATACCACAGATGAAGATGTAGAAACATGAAAAACAATCATTTTCACAGCATCGAGCATACCATACAAATGCTGCATTTTTACATTTGCTACTGTACGATTACAATATGAACCCAACAGAACTGATCTGGAGCCAAGTTGCGGGATTTGGCCTGAGAAGTAACAAGATTGGTAAGCTGCCAGACGTTCTGGAACTAACGCACGCAGCTTTTTCGCACGTCATTGCCGAACGCTGGCGGGACATAGAACGTCTCGTCATAAAAGAACAGAAAATGCGGCGCCTGGTTGGCTTCGTGGACTCTGTTGTTGATAGGCACGTTATCAACGTAGCAGGTGACACTTCCAGAACTAAAACGTATTTCTCGGATTTGGATAACTAAGATGCTAAGAGATTACCAAACAATTGACTAATTAACACTTTCATTGGCTTCAGTATTTAACAGTACAGTGAAATCCCTGCAGCACGCTTTTGCATTACACACAGCTCCCTCAGAAAAATTACCCTATGTTTAAGTCAGAAATTTTCATCACTCTTGTTTGTAATTAGAATACTATATCAGGCGAGAACGAGTCCATTTCATGCTTTCCGTCTGGTCACCTAAGAAGCGCGCGCTAGTGCTGGAGTTTCTACGAATATTATTTCATCCTCTTAAAAAATTAAATGATATTCGAAGCTATATCGTTTCTTTGCTCGTCCCTTTTTACGTCTGAACTGCAAACGCTCACATCATTGCAGGTTATAGTTGGACTGCTGACAGGCCAGTGCTGCCCAAGTTTAATGCGCCGGTAAAGCTGTGGTCCCGCATTATCGCTCAATCTATGTGCGTGTCACGTAGCATAATACGTATCGTTATGATCATACTTGACTGTACTGGTCACAAATTGGCTTCCGCTCCACATGAAACGAAATCCAAGAGATTCAAGCAAACGCGGAAGAATACATGGCGTAATGTTTACATCAGGTTTATTCTTATGATGAACGGATTATAGTAGATATTTGTTGCAGTGACCACTTCAGCCATCACCTGTTTTGATCACAAGCGACGTAGCTTATTTCTACACTTCGGTCAAGGGCCTGAAGATAGCGTAGCAAAACGGTGAAACTGGTTGCCCAATAAAATAAGGTTGAAAATTGACGGCTGAAAGGCGTTTAACTTGATGTCCTCGGGAGTATAAAAAAGTTACAGAATCCCGTAAGTTTGATACTGGCGCAGGAGTTGCGTCTCAGCCTACTCTGTGGTACTTATAACTTTTCAGTTTCCTCATAGACCAAAAGATTCCACGTAAGTGACCATTTGTTGATGCGTTTTCGTTTCATTATTTTACAAAAATTAATAAATAATATCACTTAAGTTCAGGCGTAATATACGTAATATATGCACCGATTGTTCAGATCTGTAGTTTTATTTTAAAAGCAGGATATGTTTCATGAGCTGGACTCGAATTTTCATGTTCTTCAAAGCTTTATACAACTACGTGTAAAAATATGAAAGTTGCCTATCGCTATTGTCAAACACGTCGTAAAGAATTACATAGTTTATGCCATGGTACACGTACATAGCAGTTATACCTAACTGACACAAAGAATTGTGTCCAACTACTGCGCATTGTTTTTTCTCTCAGAACATTTCGTGATAAGGCAGAGTATTAACGCTACACAACAGACATTGTTATTTGACATTACGCGACTGTTGATTGCTTGCGATCGTGCGCATTGCTATATGCCTTTCTTGTACTCTTTGTTCGTTGCATTTGGCGCCGCAATAGAAGGGTACGACAAAATGCACACATAACTTAGTCTGAGAATTTTCTCTTTTCTCTTTGGCTGTTCCTACAGCCACGAGACTCCCCCCTCCTGCAAGGAGTGGTTCGTCGACAGAATTACAATGTTTCTTGGCGTTCTGTTGCCAACCTATAGGAGCTGACATTAGAAGTGGTGCTACAGTAGCTATTATGCATTGAACTGCATATTGTTTGACCTCGAGCTGTGTCATTAATTTAATTTTATTTCATATTCATTGCTAGAAATATGTACCACCTGTAAAGAACTTTCACGGAACCTGCAAATATTGTCAGCTTTACTGGTGATCTTATCCCGCAACTTACTCAATAGCCATTGGCCTCAATGATTGTGCTTTCTCTCCCTACGTACCCCGCAGCTCGTTCCTCAACAAATATGTGACAGACTACATGTGCAGTGATCTCAGTGAACCGATGTGCCTGCCCACGGTACAATTTTTCATTTGTTAATTATGTTGTGTAACACGAGAAGTTAATATTAGCTTATAATTATTGAAGACTTTTGTATTCCAAAAACAAACCCTTACGATAGTCAGAGATATACTTGATTTGTGTAACATGTGTAGATCTCCACTCCAGCCGCTTCTTCTAAGAATATTTTTTAAATTATTTTGTAGGAAAAGACAGACAGCAATGAAGAGGAACAAACGGTGGAAGAAGAAGAAGCCTAATAGCAGTCCTGTGCTGGTAACATGCTACAACCGTCACAGACTCAAGCAGAGGCATAGATGAATGGGAGTTTGCAGAGTTCCAGTAGTCCTCCTTCAGCCTCTTGTAATCAGAGTAAGACTCCAGGAGGGAAGCGTCGGGTAGCGCGCAGAAAGCAGAAAATGGCAGAAAAAGAAGAGTCGGTAATATGCTAAAGATGATATCACTGACAGGTTTGATTACGTTGTGAAGAACTTGGCTAAGAAACTTAGATGAGTTGGGTTATAATCAAAGAATTTTTGCAGTAAAGCTCATAGCTGATGTGTTGTTTGAACCAGTGTTGCAAACTCTTTGAAGAAATTCAAGACTCATAGTTGATTCTCCACAGATACATGCTTATCCACAAAGCACTGCTCCTTTGTTTGCATCCAATTAGCCTGTCCATCCATTCAGTTTATTCATACCAGTTTCTTCTCCATAAGCACTCCATATTTCAAGTCAGTCACTGGAAATGACTCACTCTCAATGTTCATGAGATATTGTTGAAAAAAGCACAAGACTTTTTAAACTTATAAAACAGTTAAAAGATTGTTATTATTTTATGTAAGCTACAAATAAAATATACATATTCTTCAAATGCTAAGTAGTTTGCTTATGCTTGAAAGTTGCTCTTGAAAATAAAAGATTGTAGTAACTTCGAATTCTTTTAAACATGTGTTTCTTACAACATTGCGAATTGTAACTGAAAACATCGTAAAATTAAATGCAAGTATGAAATGTTCAATTCGAATATGACATTATCCTTGATGCGTACAAAGATTAAAAACCATTATAGTGCGTTTAAAATTAGTTGCGGCTTTTGATGTTTGGCTCACCGTAGGTGACATGATGCCGTTGTCCAGGTAACACCAGTGGCGAGCCAGCTTTCCCTACCACCCCACCAGCTGTTCGGTCGGTAAAGCGTCACTGTTGCCAAGCAGTGAATAAACAGTACCACGTGGTGCCGCTCATCATAGGTACCTACATTCATTCGCTGACGTTGTGAAGTGATATTTTCTGGCGTTGAAGTGTTCTACAGTAGTCAGGTGAAACGCCCTGCTAAACCCGCAGGACAGGACAGGTAGTTGGAATTGTGGAAAGGGGCCAAAAAGAGCGGCTGTCAGTTACACTCGAACACACATAACTTTATTTATTTGACCAAACATAACAGTAGAAATTCTTGTACTTAGTTATCGGCTGAATATGCCACACTATCTTATGCCTTAAGGGCACAGCCGCTTTAATTTAAAAATAAAAAACAGCTAAAAGCTATTAACTCAAAATTCAGACGCCAAGAGAATATTTAGAAGGCAGAACGCCTCACGTTAAGTACGTTCTATAATTTAGCTGAAGGCCCAAAAATCTAACACTTGAAAAGCAACAAACTTAATTTAAAAACGGCTGAAGGCCCATGATTCAAGACTCAAAGTAAAATTAAATAATAAAAAAACAGGGCAGGAGGCCTTATCTTCAATTAGGCTGAAGGCCACAAACAGTCTGATTCGAAAGACAAAGATCCTTAATTTAAAAACGACTGAAGACCCTATGACTTAAACTCAACGTAAAATAAATTGAAACAAAAAAGCCTTATCTTAGGCTGAAGGCCTCAAACAGTCTAACACTTGACAAGCAAGTAACTTTAATTTTAAAACGCCTAAAGCCCATGACTTAAAACACCACTAAAAACAATTCAACTTTAATTCAAAACTATCTGCTATGAGCCATACAAATACACACAACAGAAAATAAGAAAAGGCAGTGCAGCTAATGGCGCTCAGAAGTTCTGGCCGAACCAGCACTTGAAATACTAACATACACTTAGGTGAGACAGGCAGTCGACCCAACCATTCTCGATCCTATGACAACCCAACCAACAGACAGTCAACGGACCCACCGACAAGGTAACTTGCGCTCCACTCGACCAGCACACAACCAGGAGTTTAAAGCAAAGCGTAAGAAGGCATGGACCGCCACAACCAAGCATACATTAAGCTGTCAAACTACGCACTGTGCTGGATAGCGACAAAACGGTGAGGAAAGGACACTGCCTGAATTGACGTCAATGGCCAGGGCAGGTAACCGGAACGTTAACGTCCACAAGGCAGAAAATTCCGCTGGTGCACTTCAATTGCAAATCACCAAATACAGTTAGACTCCACCAGACGGTGGCTAAACCTTCACCAACTCGAACACACAAGTTGTTGCTCGCGGGAATATCCCAACAGCCAACAACGTGAACCAAATGGCAAAATGTGAACAGTCTTGGCTTGCTGGTAAATTAAACCCAAACTCAACTTTTGTGTCCAGGGTCGGTGAGCCACGGACCTCGTAGCAATGGGACAGCCCCACACACTCCGACACTGCGTAGAGATCGTCCCAGCAGGCCCGTCCAAACTACGCCCCGGGAGATTTCCTCTTTGCTCCATGCTAACCGACCGACTCCTCGCACACCAGTACGGAGACAGTACTAAAATAACTGAGCAGTCGACATCACAAGCTACACAAAATTTCACAAACACTAGGACGAAAAACGCAACCAATGCTAAAACCAGTGATCGAGCAATGACACTGCCGAACCATGAGTGGAGACACATACTGCCAACCCATAAGCGACCGGCGAGTAAATACACGTCGTCCCAAAGACGATCAACTAAGACCGTCCCCAGTTCAAGTCATGTGTGCCGGCGACGGTAGGGCGAGTCATGGCTATCTCCAAGCCTCGCTACAGCTCCAACCCAACCGACTTGGCCCGCGTCCCAACTCACGGGTAGGCAAAGCAGCAACTCAGTGACAACAGAAATTGAAACTAACATAACGAGGTGGCAGTATGGTAAAAAACAAACAAACAAACCAGGATGTAAAATGAGAGATGGCACGAACACGGGCCACGCACTGCTCATCAGCTATTCGTTTTGGGGCTGCATTAATAATAACAGTGCAGCATGTCTGAACACGAGACTCGCGATATAAGTGGGCGACCAAGAACACGTTCACCGGCTGTGAAGATAATGTTCCGTTGCAAAATATTCCTTCGAATTCGACAATAGTAATGGACAATACGCAGTACCACTCGGCTGTGATGGATATAGCTCCAGCAATGCAGCGGAGGAAAGCGGTTATTTTTATCTGGGTACAAGAAATGTTCGGTTGGATAAAGTTGAACCTAGCTTGTGTAAGACGAAGTTAATGGAACTTGTAGTACTATACAAGCTAAAAACTCCACGCTATCACGGCGTCGAAATAACTAACGCTAAAGAGCATAGTTTAAAGAGGCTTCCTCCGCAACACGCTCATTTAAATCCTACTTTTTTTGTCTAAACACACCAGAATTTACAGGTATACATCTCACTAACATTCCATTGCAGTTGAAATTGTTAAAGAATCTTAAAACAGCGTATTATTAAACTAGTAACTGAGGGCGAGACTTGCTAATAGCTATGAGAAAACCCATTCTCAGTATAAAAATAAATGTGCAGATTCTTCACTTATATTGTAGCAAAACACACAGCAATTCTCGTTTCACAGTGTACTGATGGTCCTTAAAAATTAAATTATTTCATTTAAAAAAAATTGTAGTTACTTGAATATTGCGGTAGATATGGAAGTTTTGCATATTAATCATATGGCAAAATACCCTTCTCTTTGCGTGCTCATTTGCCTAAATCTTGTTTCGATATCTCAGACCGTTTATGAGATACGATGGATTCATGAATATTTCATGCTGGCGTTTTCACTGGCGAGTGCGTACGTGACGGAGCCTTTTACATATACTCCATTTTCTCGACATTGGTGATAGATAGCAATATCCTTCGAGGCTTAAAGAACAATTTAGTATGTTATCTAACTTTCATATGCAGCTACGTAAGACCAAACATACACCAAACGCAAATCCATAGCGACCCCTATTTCTCACTGCAAACTCTAAGAATTTCTCGCAGTAGTTTAGCTAATACCGAAATATTATAGTAACTATGACCATTAAAGAAATGATAGGTAATTCATGGCGAAGCTGACGACTGCAGCTATAAGACGTACGAGACTCAGAGTTTATTACGGTATAGTTTCTTTAAAATCGTTGGAGAAAGACTGCAGATCAGCCAGCCTGCGCGGCTGACAGGCTACGCGCCGAGCAGACCTGGCGTTATCGGGTTCCTGCTGATGCGTTCAGCACATGCTGGCAACTATGTTTACTTCCCTCCACTCGGCCGGCCGGAGTAACCGTGCAGTTCTAGGCGCTACAGTCTGGAGCCGAGCGACCGCTACGGTCGCAGGTTCGAATCCTGCCTCGGGCATGGATGTGTGTGATGTCCTTAGGTTAGTTAGGTTTAATTAGTTCTAAGTTTTGGGCGACTGATGACCTCAGAAGTGAAGTCGCATAGTGCTCAGAGCCATTTGAACCCTCCACTCGCTCCGTACTGAACTGTCAAAAGTCGCAACTAATTTTAAACGCACTATAGTATACATGTTCTGCCACTGCAGTGCTCCGTCATTGTTGAAGTACGTTGGAAACATTTGGCGCACTATTTTGGATGTTGCTTCACAGTTCCTGGTGGAATGCTGAAGTCCACCAAAAGATTCAGCAAATGGCACCTCTCCTTCAGCAAAAGTACCTTCCTCAACGTTTTCTGCGTAATGCGTACCTAGTGGTGTGTAGAGCTGGCTGCGTCATCGTCGTAAGTAGTTGTGGAATAAAGAGTAGGCAAACACCACCTCCTTGATATTTTCTATATTCAAGTTTATCGCTTTATGAAAGATTCGGAATCTGGAAGTTAGAATCCCAAAAACATTCTCCACAATTCTTCGGTAACGGGAAAACCCTCCTCTCATAGTATAGTGCCTTCCGACTGTACGGCTTCATAAAATCATGCCGTAAAACGAAGGCTTCAACCCCTACAAAAACACAGGGTAGTTTGTGGCCAATAACACAAGATTCACACGGTATTTTTACTTATTTGTCTTCAGCTTGTCGTAAAATATTGTGTTTTCAATCATACCAGCATCAGATATCCAGCCATTGATTTCAAAGTCTACCATAATAAACCCGTATTTTGCGTTTACTATCCCAAGCAACACCATGCTATGGTAGTCTTTATAGCTACAATAATACGAACCACTCTCAGCAGAAGGATTAATGCACATTGAATCGACAGTCGGCCGGCCGCGGTGGTCTAGTGGTTCTAGGCGCGCAGTCCGGAACCGTGGGACTGCTACGGTCGCAGGTTCGAATCCTGCCTCGGGCATGGATGTGTGTGATGTCCTTAGGTTAGTTAGGTTTAAGTAGTTCTAAGTTCTAGGGGACTGATGACCACAGAAGTTAAGTCCCATAGTGCTCAGAGCTATTTTTTGAATCGACAGTCAAAACAATTCGGAAATTGCCACTCTCCTTCAAACTCATTTGCAATATAAATCCATTTTTCTTCAGACCCTGGAAAGTGACATATAGGAAGGAAAAAAACACAAATGGAAGAACAGCATGCCTTGAGTAATTAGTTTGCTATTTTTTTAAAAAAATTTACAACTTATCTTCACGTACTCATTTCTCAAAGCACTGAAAACTGCGCAACAAGTTCCTGATATAATTTTCGGGAGACTTGGTTGTGAAATAGCTACCAGTGTATGTACGCCCAGTAGTTAAGGATCTTAATGTTGCTGCTAATTTCTCATGCGGTGACAGAGCTCTCCTCATCAGTGTGTCCTGTCTTGTAGTAAAGGGCTGACAAGGGAAACCAAGTACTGGTATGTTTCTTCATCCATTCTTAGATAATTCTTGAAATCATCACACTCTAAAACTGGCAACTCTGTTAAGTGAGAGAACTCCTCTCTTCTTTGCACCCATTTCTTTGATCTCCTTCTCTTCTATTTCCTCAAGCAACAGTATACTGTAGTTTCACAACCGAAAGTGCACACAAAGAAAGCAAAATATAGTTAGCGACTGTCCTGTGCTAGTCCACACAGTAGGCTGGTAGTCTGTGCGGGAAAAACTACGATTGAACAGTTTCCCTGCCGAGAAAGCGCGCATTCCCCCCCCCCCCCCCCCCTCCCCACGGATGAAAATGTCCTGTGGAATACCGATTCCAAAATGTGCGCACTCCTATCTACGCGGTGACAGCTTCTCCCGCAGTCGAACCGCGCAATCCCCCCCCCCCTTCCATTCCCGCCCCCTCCCCCCCGCACCACCATCACGCACATTATCCCCCGCGGTAAATTGTCGTGTCGAATGATGGGAAAACAGCGCAGGATACTGGGCGGTAAAACGTGCTGTGGAGTACCACCTTTACAACAATTTTGGGCCAGCTTGCCTGAGAAGAAGATATAACGGCTTTACGATGACCTTTCCAACCGAATCAGGGCCAGGCCAGAACAGGGTGCAACGTAATACTGGTAACTTAGCTTACACTTCCAAGTTCTTCGTAAATCTGAGTCGGTTTTGAAATCACTGAAATAATATCTCATACATTCTCGACCTGTGAAATTTCTTTTCCTCCTCCCCTTCTGCGTGATTCACTGTTTTAATCAAGCTGTGTAGTTGTGGAACGATGGAGAGGCGTAAATAAATACAGCGTAAGTGCCAAAATGCCGCCTCCATTCAATAAATTCACTATGAAGAAGATATGCACGATACAGTTGGTGTCAACAGTAGAATGAACATTTTTCGCAGGTGAGTCTTTGCATTCTGTAGTTGCACAAAGATTGTGTCTTTGGTATTGCACTACGAAACATGATCATACGTGGCAGTTAAGTTACCTCTATCCTATTTAATAAAGAACCAAGTATTTGTATTGGGTAAGAGTTGAGGGGCATGAAAGGGAAGCAGTGGTTGGGAATGGAGTGAGACAGGGTTGTAGCCTCTCCCCGATGTTATTCAATCTCTATATTGAGAAGCGGTAAAGAAAACAAAAGAAAAATTTGGAGTAGGTATTAAAATCCATGGAGAAGAAATAAAAACTTTGAGGTTCGTCGATGACATTGTAATTCTGTCAGAGACAGCAAAGGACTTGGAAGTGTCTTGAAAGGAGGATATAAGATGAACATCAACAAAAGCAAAACGAGGATAATGGAATGTAGTCGAATTAAGTCAGGTGATGCAGAGGGAATTAGATTAGGAAATGAGACACTTAAAGTAGTAAAGGAGTTTTGCTATTTGGGGAGCAAAAAAACTGAAGTAGAGAAGATATAAAATGTAGACTGGCAATGGCAAGGAAAGCATTTCTGAAGAAGAGAAATTTGTTAACATCGAGTAAAGATTTAAGTGTCAGGAAGTCGTTTCTGAAAGTATTTGTATGGAGTGTAGCCATGTATGGAAGTGAAACATGGACGATAAATAGTTAGGACAAGAAGATAATAGAGGCTTTCGAAATGTGGTGCTACAGAAGAATGCTGAAGATTAGATGGGTAGATCACATAACTAATGAGGAGGTATTGAATATAATTGGGGAGAAGAGGAGTTTGTGGCACAACTTGACAAGAAGGAGGGACCGGTTGGTAGGACATGTTCCGAGGCATCAAGGGATCACAAATTCAGCATTGGAGGGCAGCGTGGAGGGTAAAAATCGTAGAGGGAGACCAAGAGATGAATACACTAAGCAGATTCAGAAGGATGTAGGTTGCAGTAAGTACTGGGAGATGAAGAAGCTTGCAGAGGATAGGGTAGTATGGAGAGCTGCATCAAACCAGTCTCAGGACTGAAGACCACAACAACAACAACAACAAAGATCCTTTCTCTTAGTTTAAATATTAGTCAGCTGTTCTGATAGAGATATGTAATGGATTTACCTATCTCTACGTTATCAGCAAGTGGCGTGTGATAACATTCATTGTGAAACTCAACCAACGCGAGTAGCCTTCCGCTATCGACCATTATAATAATTACTTGTTGTTTTAAGGGGACGTCACTGAAGGTGAAGATATGTTAAGTATATCTAGTCGTCCTGAGTCCATCGTTCAGATAAACTGTAATGCTGTCGCTAAAGCATTTCCTTTCTGCTCAGCCCCCCCTCCCCCCCAATCCCCTAAAAAAAAGAAAAAAATGCGGTTTCGTCATTTTTACTACGGCGATAACTGACGCAGAGAAACGTATGTTTCAAACAACACTCTCGTTATAGTGAAGGAAACAGCCACTTTTCCTTCTTGATGGACAGTTTATATACTGCGACAGGTGCACTCTCGTCATGGATAACCTGCTTCTGTTTTGTCACCTGGCTCGAAAACTCTAGTCGCCTGTTACATGGCTGACGCTGCTTCGAGGTTTTGAGGATTTCATTGTGTCTTACGACACGATATGCTATCTGATCCTCTCTTTAATATATTCTTGGAAGCTAAGGTGAGCCGAAGATTCGTGCAGCTTCTTTCTAGAGCGACGACAGTCACTACTGCCCTTCCATAGTTCGCCTAATTTCAGTAGTTTGCCTAGTGGAGTGACCTCTTCATTGACCGAGAAAACAAAACTATCTGAGGCTGGGACGTCTTCGTGGTACACACCAGCTGAACTTTGTAGAGTGATATTTACAGTCTCGGCCTAGCAACAGATATGTCCTCGAAGCAACGTCTCGTCAATGACGAGCTCTTCGGAGATGAATGAAAAACTTCGTATTGCGGAAGGATCGGGAAGGAAATCGGCGTGCTCTTTTCAAAGAACGCTACCCGCGTTTATTGGGTTGGTGCATAAGTCCGTAACGTTTTTGTTTTGCTCATTCCGGTTGCTGTGGTTTTATTTATCGATTGTCATTCTTTACTTGTAGTTCACGGTTGTGCTATTTGAGTTTATATATTGTCATTTTGTCATTTGGAGGTGGTGAGTGGAGCCGTGGAAGCTAGAAAACAGAGTGCCAAGTGGAGAAATCGGAACATTTCCGACATATTCTGCTGTTTAAGTTTATTAGACAGGTGACAGCAGCGGAGGTAGCCAGAAACATTTGCGCCTTAAATGGAGATAATGCCATTTGACAGAGCATAGTAACCTCTGGCGTGCCACAGGGAAGTATTATGGGACCATTGCTTTTCACAATATATATATAAATGACCTAGTAGATAGTGTCGGAAGCTCCATGCGGCTTTTCACGGATGATGCTGTAGTATACAGAGAAGTTGCAGTATTAGAAAAATGCAGCGAAATGCAGGAAGATCTGCAGCGGATAGGCACTTGGTGCAGGGAGTGGCAACTGACCCTTAACATAGACAAAGGTAATGTATTGCGAATACATAGAAAGAAGGATCCTTTATTGTACGATTATTTGATAGCAGAACAAGTACTTCTTTAAAATATCTGGGAGTATGCGTACGGAACGATTTGTAGTGGAATGATCATATAAAATTAATTGTTGGTAAGGTGGGTTCAAATGGCTCTGAGCACTATGGGACTCAACATCTTAGGTCATAAGTCCCCTTGAACTTAGAACTACTTAAACCTAACTAACCTAAGGACATCACACACACCCATGCCCGAGGGAGGATTCGAACCTGCGACCGTAGCAGTCCCGCGGTTCCGGACTGCAGCGCCAGAACCGCACGGCCACCGCGGCCGGCGGTAAGGTGGGTGCCAGGTTGAGATTCATTGGGAGAGTCCTTAGAAAATGTAGTCCATCAACAAAGGAGGTGGCCTACAAAACACTCGTTCGACCTATACTTGAGTATTGCTCCTCAGTGTGGGATCCGTACCAGGTCGGATTGACGGAGGTGATAGAGAAGATCCAAAGAAGAGCGGCGCGTTTCGTTACAGGATTATTTGGTAAGCGTGATAGCGTTACGGAGATGTTTAGCAAACTCAAGTGGCAGACTCTGCAAGAGAGGCGCTCTGCATCGCAGTGTAGCTTGCTGTCCAGGTTTCGAGAGGGTGCGTTTCTGGATGAGGTATCGAATATATTGCTTCCCCCTACTTATACCTCCCGAGGACTGAAACAGGAAACGGAGGTAATGACAGTGGCACGTAAAGTTGGGTGGCTTGCGGAGTATAAATGTAGATGTAGCACGACAAGAAAGTGGTTTTAAGCAGGATCGTCATGACGTTAGCGAATCTCCACGTTGAGGAAGACCTTCGGGTTTTGATGATCATTTAAATGCGTTATTCCAGAATGTTACATGGCAGTGTACACGAGAACTGGCAAATATGATGAACTCTGATCATTCCACTATCGTGCGGCATTTGCACACAATGGGGCAGATTCGGTAATCGAGGGTACGGGTACCGCATGCTCTAAGGCCAAAATAACAAAAATCAGCGGGTGAATTTCTGCTTGCTCGTCACTAATTGGTTCGTGAATAACACTGACCATTCCTATCCTGTATCGTTGCTGGTGAAGAGTGCTGTATTTATGCTAACATAAAGAAAACACGGAATGGCTGAGCCCAAACAAAGCAGCAACTTCCCGCGGAAAGATCTGCTCGCATCCTCAAAAAAATACGAGGCGTATTTTTAAAGTAAGTACCGTTTTGAAATTAAAAAAAGACGTGCTAAGATATCTCAATAATTTTATTTTTACATGAAAGCCTGTACCTTAATCTACGCACTGACGCCATTACAGTCTGATTCTTCCTTGTTTACGTTGTGTACTGAGTGTTTAAGATGCCTCCGATAATCGTGAGTCCCGCCGACTGTGAAGTACGGGCTGTTAAAACATTTGTTACAAGGGAACCTCCCCATCGCAGCCCCCTCAGACTTAGTTATAAGTTGGCACAGTGGATAGGCCTTGAAAAACTGAACACAGATCAATCGATAAAACAGGAAGAAGTTGTGTGGAACTATGAAAAAAATAAGCAAAAATATACAAACTAAGTAGTCCATACGCAAGATAGGCAAAATCAAGGATAGTATGAATTCACGAGCGCCGTGATCCCGTGGTTAGTGTGAGCAGTTGCGGAACGTGGGGTCCTAGGTTCAAGTCTTCCCCTGTGTGAAAATTTTACTTTCTTTATTTTCGCAAAGTTATGATCTGTCCGTTCGTTCATTGACGTCTCTGTTCACTGTAATAAGTTTAGTGTCTGTGGTTTGCGACCGCACCGCAAAACCGTGCGATTAGTAGACGAAAGGGCGTGCCTCTCCAATGGGAACCGAAAACATTTGATCGCAAGGTCATAGGTCAACCGATTCCTCCACAGAAAAACACGTCTGATGTATTCTATACGACACTGGTGACGCATGTGCGTCACATGACAGGAATATGTTGTCGACCCACTTAACTTGTACACTTGGCGAATGGGTAAAAAGATTCTTCTACCTTGCCAGATTTAGGTTTTCTTGTGAATGTGATAATCACTTCCAAAAAAGTGATGAAAACATAAGACTTTGTCACATAAACTGAAAATAAAAAATTAAACTTTTCGGACGAGGGAAGACTGGAACCGAGGACGTTCCGCAGTTGCTCACGTTAACCCCAAGACCACTGCGCTCCTTTGTTCTGACTTTCCTTGATGTTGGCTATGTTATGCATGGACTATTCAGTTTGTATATTTTGCTTATTTTTTTCATAGTTCCACACAACTTCTTCCTGTTTTCTAGATTGATCTGTGTTCAGTTTTTCAAGGCCTATCCACTGTGCCAACTTATAACTAAATCTGAGGGGGGGGGGGGGGGGTGCGATGGGGAGGTTCCCTTGTTAGTGCTAAAGGCCTAAAAGCAATCGATATTCATCGTGAGATCTGTGCAGTTTACGGAGAAAACATTATGAGTGATGGAATGGTAAGAAAGTGGTTGAGAGCATTTAAAGATGGCCGCACAAATATGCATGATGAACAACGGAGTGGGCGTCCTTCGGTCGTTAATAAAAGTTTGGTGCAGGAATTGGACAATAAAGTGAAAGAAAACAGACACTTTACGATTTCCTCCTTACGGGTTGGCTTTCCTAATGTTTCTCGTAGTGTTTTGTGTGGCGTTGTGACCGAGCACTTGAATTACCGAAAATTGTGCGCACGCTGGGTACCGAAAATGTTGACGGATGTGCACAAAACGAAACTCTCAGACAGTGCATTGACTTTCCTTGAGCGATACCACAACGAAGGTGATGATTTCTTAAGCCAAATTGTTACGGGCGATGAAACATCACACCAGAATCAAAGCAACAGTCCATGGAAGTTGAGCGAGGCCATCGTTTTGCTGCAAGACAATGCCCGTCTGCATGTGGCGAGTCAGACCAAAGATTTCATCACGTCTTTTCGATGGGAAACTCTAGATCATCGTCCGTACAGCCCCGATCTTGCGCCCAGTGACTACCATCTGTTCCTGCACTTGAAGAAACACCTGGGCGGTCAGCGTCTTCAAGACGATGCAGTGGTTAACAAGTCAGGCGGCAGACTTCTATGAGGAGACTGTTACAACGTTATGACAAGTGCCTCAATATTGACGGAAATTATGTAGAAAAGTAGATTAAGGCACAGGCTTTCATGTAAAAATAAAATTATTGACATATCTTACAACGTCTTTTTTTAATTTCAAAACGGTACTTACTTAAAAAACACGCCTCGTAATGTTGTGCGTCTGGTGGAACAGCGACGCTGTGGTGTACTACGTGTCTCTTCTCCGAGGTGACATTTACTGTCAACAACTGAGACGTCTTGCAGACGCAGTCCAAGAACAAAGAGCAGGAAAACTGCGTGAAGTGATGATACTCCAAGATAACGCCCGCTCGCATTCTGCTAAAACTCTATGCAGGAGTTGGGTTGGGAAGGCATTCCGCACCCACCTGTTCACCTGATGTTGCACGCTCAGAGTTTCAGCTCTCTATCGAACAGCCTTCAAGGGACTTCCTTGCCGGATGAAAATACGCTCCGAATATGGCTCGACGAGTTCTTCGCCTGGAAACCACATAATTTCTACAGTCGCGGAATCGGAAAGTTACCACAGCGTTAGCGGACTGTTGCAAAATGTGAAGGAAAAAAGTTAATGACCACTAAAAGTCTGTGTAATATTTATCTGCAATGTTTATTAAACTTATGAGAAAACGCTACGAACTCATAAGGCAACCCACGATTTGCCTTAGGTAATGCAGGTAAACCTAAATGTGGACACTCAGGAAGAGAATTTAATTTTATACTAGTCACTCCGAATGCTTAGTAAGTAGGGATTTCAGAGAGTAAGTTACCCATGTCGTCCCACGCTAAGACCACTGTGCAACAAAAGTAGGTCATTATCAGAAGAGAGTACATACTCCGTTTCTCCTGCAAATGCAATTCTGCTGTGGTACATCACAACAGGTGCATCACAGTGTGCGACTGCAATATTGCGGCAACTGGAAACGTACTCCAAAGTTGAAGTACGCGGGACAGCACGATTCCTATGGGTAAAACGTCTAAATTGCACAGAGATTCACCGTGAAATTCAGGTTGTATATGGACCAAAAGCTATGACGTGTCCACTGTAGTGAAACGGTGCCAATAATTTGAGCAAGGTCGCAGTCATGGGTGATCCAGACCTTGCAATACATGATTTTCATCCTTTCTATAAGCTGGAAGTTAATCTGGGGGGGGGGGGGGGATGGGAGAGAGAAGAGATTTTCTAATGATGCGGACGTTCATACAGCGGTTCTCAAATTGCTCCGTGAAGAAGGAGTCATGGGTGATCCAGACCTTGCAATACATGATTTTCATCCTTTCTATAAGCTGGAAGTTAATCTGGGGGGGGGGGGGGAGGGGGGGGGGCGGCGGGATGGGAGAGATGAGATTTTCTAATGATGTGGACGTTCATACAACAGTTCTCGAATTGCTCCGTGACGAAAGAGCAGATTTCTGTCACCGGAGAATCGAACGCTTCCTGGAACGTTCCGACCGTTGTTTACTTGATAGCTACGTTTCAAAATAGTCTCACGAATATGTGCCACTTTGAAGTTTAGTGCAGCATTCAATAAAAGTTACTTAGCTTGCCATAATAATGTGTATCTTATTTTGCGAAGTCCCTTCGTATCAGCCTTGAGAAAATTCATACTGCAGAATGGCTTGTCACTCTTCTTCCTTACTCTGCAGCATCTCTTGGTGCTAATTGTTCAGCAGCTACGGTAGAACTTATTAGGTTCTCCAACTATTGGTTGCAGTACAGTACAGTACGTACGAACATGAACATGTAGGCTGTGACTTAGCCATCTCTAACATCGCACAGACAAACTTTCCTACATTCCGTTGAATGTAACTTTGATTCCTAAGGAATGGTTTTCCAGCATCTGGCCACTGTTCGTGGTATCAGATTTATTTTATTACTTTTTATCTCTTTCGTGTGTCTTCACTCTAGCCGCGCGGTCCAGTGCCCCTTATCACGGTCCGTGCGGCTCCCCCCGTCGGAGGTTCGAGTCCTCCCTCGGGTATGGGTGTGTGTGTTGTCCATAGCGTAAGTTAGATTAAGTAGTGTGTAGGCTTAGGGGCCGATGACCTTAGCAGTTTGGTCCCATAAGACCTTACCACAAATTTCCAAATGTCTTCACTCTCTTCTATGGTAGGTACACATATAGCTGATTACATAAAGCGAATATCAGGTATGCAATTTGTTTTATCTAATATATAAGTGCGCCTTCTGGTAAAAGGGCAACAAAATAATTTAGATAATATAATTACTGACGTTGCAGCAAATTATTTTTCAGTAATACATATCACAGTCACGATATTCCTTAATACTTTATGGAAAACTTATTTATCTTTGAACTCGTAGTACGTTGGTCAAATATGATAGAAGTCCACTGATTTTTAACATTGTCCTAAGCTCCTTGTCGAATAGTAACGTCTGTGACTTCGTAGTATGCCTCATATTAAAAGGTTGTACATTCCACACATTCATCTACAGTAATGCGTAGTCATCAAACTACATACTTCTCTTTTATCACACATTCCTCTGCTGGTCCTAAGGCAGACGAATATATATTCCTAATATTTCTGCTATCAACTAAGGAACACTCTTTTTAGTCCGTAAACTGACACTCTGTGAAACCCTATTTTCCGTAAGACAAATGAATCATATTACAATTATAACTGAAAAAATGTGGAGAACTTCCACTGTGAACTAACCTTAGTCACTAAAGCAAAAGCGGAGTCAAACATTCTACCACAAAATATTTTGTTACATTGTGAAGTTTTGATTACGAAGTATAATTTATTTTGTTTGTTCCTGTTTGAATAAATATTTCTAGTGTCACCATGTCTAGGGATGAATTCTTTCTTGGTGATAAGCAGAACATTTGCTGAAAAACTTATTTGCGCTTTTAATGCTGTTAATTTTGAAAAGTGCCTACATTATTGCTATTACTTGCACCTGTAGTAACTTCTCTCACATCAAAGCAACATGTTCCAATAATGGTTATATGTACATGTAAAATAAAGACATAAATTAATGTATGTTATTGTTGTTGTCTTTAGTCCAAAGACTGGTTTGATGCCGCTCTCCATGCTACTTTATCCTGTGCAAGACTCTTCAACCCTGAGTAACTACTGCAACCTACATCCTGCTGAATCTGCTTAGTGCATTCATCTCTCGGTCTCCCTCTACGATTTTTACCCTCCACGCTGCCCGCCAATACTAAATTGGTGATCCCTTGATGCCTCAGAACATGTCCTACCAACCGATCCCTTCTTCTAGTCAAGTTGTGCCACAAATTCCTCTACTCCCCAGTTCTGTCCAGTACCTCCTCATTAGTTACGTGATCTACCCATCCAATCTTCAGCATTCGTCTGTAGCATCACATTTCAAAATCTTCTATTCTCTTCTTGTCTAAACTGTTTATCGTCCATGTTTCACATCCATACACGGCTACACTCCATACAAGTACTTTCAGAAAAGACTTTCTGACACTTAAATCTGTACTCGATGTTGGCATATTTCTCTTCTTCAGAAACGCTATCCTTGTCATCGCCAGTCTACATTTTACATCCTCTCTACTTCGACCATCCTTAGTTATTTTGCTGCTCAAATAGCAAACCTCACCTACTATTTTAAGTGTCTCATTTCCTAATCTAATTCCCTTGTCCTCTGTGTTCATCAACTGTTCTTCCAAGTCCTTTGCTGTCTCCGACAGAATTACAGTGTCATCGTCAAACCTCAAGGTTTTTGTTATTAATATTATTAAACTATTAATGGATTCAGATTCAAACAGTTAACGTTGAAAGTGTCTCTGATCATCCTCATTGAGGTTTTCTACGACTTACCTAAATCATACACATGAATTTTGCAACAAAGCTTTTAATAACTGAGTTGCAGATTTCTGGTCCTCCCTCAGACAGTGTTATAGTAAGCTAAAGATTCGTCTGTGGAAGCTTCACAGTTGCCGAAACATCGAACACCAAAGAAAATATAATACTTCTAAAGTATCTGCTAAAATGTTTCCATCTGTCTTCTGGCGTAGCGGTTTTGCGTTCCAACAGCCAACTAGTTTTTAATAAACTTGTTTCCTGGGATGTTCCTTTGAGCTGATGAAAATATTGATGCTAGCTTATAAGAGGCTACGAAGCTGCAGCCGGCTCGAGCAATGCCACACACAGAACCAAGCCCCCGGCGCGTTATCGACGCTTATCTCAGTGAGTAAGCGGCGTCTGCATTCCTTCTCAAGACCAAAGTTTCATATTGATTCAGCTGCGTCCGGCATGACTAACGCGAGGGATGCGACTCTGTCACGGTCAGTGTTGAGTAACGCAACTCGTGTTTCCCTTTGAAACCATTACAAAAACACTTGTATTAAACCTATACAGCAAAGAATCCCAGCTGCGAAGGAAATTTGCAAAATTCGTTGGTGTGGCGTCTTTGTTGATGTTATCATAGAGACTGTCTTATAATAACAATGATTGTAAAAGCATCAAGGGGTACGAAACAGACCGATAGACATGTAAGTTCTGCAAAACTGGGCAGTCAGAACATACTGTCATTTTACAGATCGGAGCAAGAATCATTTAACTCTGGCGAGTAACTTGTAAAACCAATATATAAACCATCTGAAACGTTCCAGTATCTCCAGGCCTCTTCCATGTATACAACCTTCATACATGATTTTTAAACCAAGTGTTAGCTATGATTAAGTTATGCTCTGTGCAAAATTCTACCAGGTGGCTTCCACTTTCATTCCTTACCCCCATTCCATGCTCACCTACTACATTTCTTTCTCTTCCTTTTCCTACTATCGAATTCGAGTCCCTCACGACCATTAAATTTTCGTCTCCCTTCACTATCTGAATAATTTACTTTATGTTTTTATTTTTTTTTTTATTTCAGTCTTTGATCACAATATAAATTCCTTTGACGATGACTGGTCATACATATATTGTGATCAAAGGCTGGAATAAAGAAAAAAATTGACAGTATTGGATCACTGTTCATTTTCGCGATTATGTCGCAGCTGGTGAATTTACTTTATCTCATCATTCATTTCTTCAATCTCTTCATCATATGCCTAGCTAGTTGGCATATAAACTTGTACTACCTTGGTAGGCAGGGGCTTCATGTCTATCTTGGCTACAATAATGCGTTCACTATGCTGTTCGTAGTAGCTTACTCGCGCTCCTATTTTTTTTATTGATTATTAAACCTACTCCTGCATTACCCATAACTGATTTTGTGTTTATAACCCTTTATTCACCTGACCAGAACTCTTCTTCCCCCTGCCATCGAACTTCACTATTTCGCACTATATCTAAATATAATCTATCTATTTCCCTTTTTAAGTTTTCTAACCTACCTAACTGATTAAGGGATCTGACATTTCACGCTCCGACCCGTAGAACGCCAGCTTTGTTTCTCCTGATAACGACGTCCTCCTGAGTAGTACCCGACCGGAGATCCGAATGGGTGACTATTTTACCTCCGGAATATTTTACCCAAGAGGACGCCATCATCATGTAACGAAAAGCTGCATGACCTAGGAAAAAATTACGGCTGAAGTTTCCCCTTGCTTTCAGCCGTTCGCAGTACCAGCACAGCAGGCCCGTTTTGGTTTATGTTGCATGACCAGATCAATCATCCAGACTGTTGCCCCTGCAACTACTGAAAAGGCTGCTGTCCCTTTTCAGGAACCACACGTTTGTCTGGCCTCTCAACAAACACCCCTCTGTTGTGGTTGCACCTACGGAACGTCTATCTGTATCGCTGAGGCACGCAGCCTCCCCACCAACGGCAAGGTCCATGGTTCATGTGGATAGGTCCTCACACGTAGAAGAAACAATTACATCGTATGAACACGGGGTTGGAAACGCTTTGTTTCCATGTTACAATTCTTTTCTCCGACTTCTTAATCATGAGAAACACACAAGAACAGAATATTAGAATCATGGGGAAAGTGCGCTCTTTGTCATATATGGTTACGCTGTGAACTGCCGTTGTCTTGCTTTAAGCCGGCCGTTGTGATCGAGCGGTTCTAGGCGCTTCAGTCCGGAACCAGGCGGCTGCTACGATCGCAGGTTCGAATCCTGCCTCAGGCATGGATGTGTGTGATGTCCTTAGGTTAGTTAGGTTTAAGTAGTTCTAAGTCTAGGGGACTGATGACCTCGGATGTTAAGTCTCATAGTGCTTAGAGCCATTTGAACCATTTGTCCTGTTTTACATGTCCATGTTGCCATGCGACGTACGTCATTGTTTGTTTGTAGGTAATATCAACCTGCTCCAGCGATCAGTACTAGCGTTGCAAGCACAAGGACTACTATATAGCGTAATCACAGACTTGAGTCTTGCTATGGCAGCTTACGTGAATGCAGAGATGGCAGATGCCCATTTGATGTACAGATTGACTGACAGTAATGGCGCTCGCGCTCAATGTTTGCACCAGGACGAAGGAGCCCCGACAGGGAAACATTTGAAACCGTTGATCGTCGACCTCGACATTTAAGCCTGATGCTCGCGATTGGGAGAGACAAAAAACGAGGACACCCCAACGGGAGGCCGCAATTCTTCATGCAGTTGGCGACGACCGTATTTTCAGTACAAGATATGTAGCTGCAGCACTGAATGTTGGCCACAGGACTATCTGGCGATTGTTACACGAGGACCAGTTTATCCATACCATTTACAGCATGCGCACTCACTATCAGAAGCTGATTTTCCTGCACGGATACTCTTCTGTGAATGGTTTATTCGGTAAAGTGTCACCCCTAATTTAAAAGCAACGGAGCTGTTCACAGCTGAGGCGTCGTTTCAATTCAACGAGATCAGACAGGAATTTTTTGCAATTCGCTTGTATGGACAGACGTCAATTCTCACGCAACTGTTGAAGTAAGTCATCAACAAATATTTTCTGTAATTTCCAAGAATGATTGCCTATCGAAGTCGCGGGGTCCAAACGATACACATCGAACAAGCAATTGTAAATCGTTCAAGCGACTGGTGGCGGGCGTTTTGATCAATTATTTGTGATCGTAATTTTTATCTGTTTTTCGTCGTTCCCTTAGTAGCT
Source organism: Schistocerca piceifrons (assembly GCF_021461385.2). NCBI lineage: Eukaryota > Metazoa > Arthropoda > Insecta > Orthoptera > Acrididae > Schistocerca > Schistocerca piceifrons. The sequence goes on along the minus strand of NC_060142.1, from coordinate 313,427,874 downwards.
CTAAGTTACATGCTTCCACGAATTATTTGTGAGTCGCTAGGGAAACCCAGACGATTTATGTCGGTAGTGAGTGGGATGTCTGGTGTTCACGTTTCTTCGGCGGATTCTCTCACATTGTAAAATCTAATTCCATGGTTATCCAGCGTAGAAAGTTGTTTCACTTTTTGTCTTAAATATGGAGTACTACAGGACGAGGAAAGGAGGGGACCGTGTAGACTGTGGTGGTGCGAATGCATAAAACTTTGTAAGAAGAGTTTCGATCCCGAAATACCGTTATAATTTCATTGCGGACAGTGCGGAAAACGAACGAGTATTAAGAAGAATACATGGTTCGACTCTTCCAAATTATCCATCCAGACCAGCGTAATTCTTCTATCTTGCTGGATTCGAGACTGCACCTTGCAAGTAACAGCATCGAAAACTGACTTATCTGCTACTACCGTGTGAGACTATTTCGAATTTTGCAGAGAAGTGTGTTATGTGGTAGTGACTAACGACAGTGTACCTATTGGTGGACCGAGTAAAGTTGTTGAAGTGGACGAATCTCACATAGCAAGAAGGAAGAAGCAGAGAGGACGACCTTCAAAGAGTGAAATCGATCATATTTGGGTATTGGATGGAATAGAACGAGTCCCGGATGCGTTTCATTATCACAGCATTGTCCACAGACAAGGTCGCTTTAGTGTGTCTGGTAAAGCACTTCATACTGCCTGGTAGTAAAGTCATTATAGACGGGTTTCAGTCCTGCAAAACACTCAAAGCAGAAGGATTCGACCACGAGTTAGTGAACCACTCTGTGAAGTTCGTGTCTTCGGACGACCCCAGTGTGTACACGCAGAACATCGAGCGGCTATGGAAATCTGTGAAGTCTTCCGTTAAAAGAGAAGGGCGTCCAGGACAAAGAGACGAACTATACTTGTTTCAGTACCTGCATTTCCACAAGTTGCGTTTGCAGGGAAAAGTTATGCAAGTGGCAGTCTACCCATATTCTTGCCTGATATTGGCAGAGTTTACCCAGCTAAGGCATAAAGGGAATTGTTCCCGTAGCGTACACATCACATGAACTTCCACATGACGACTACACCGACGACGAGTAAGGTAAGTCGTCTCCTTTGCAATGACAAGTATTTTTGTAACGCTCTTCTTTTGTCGTTGCTGTAGTGAGCACCGTAAACATACTCATAACGCCCGCCACCAGAGTCGCATGATCGATTTACAATCGCATGTTCGATTTGCATCGTTTGCGACTTCGATAGGCAATCATTCTTGAAAATTTCCATATTTTATGTCAATGTTTGGGCCGGCATTGTCAGCGACTGTTTGGTAGAGACTCACTATCTTCCACCCAAGCTCAACGGACAAAGTTATCATAATTTCATAGAGAATGCTCTACCTAACCTGTTAGCAGATGTGCCTTTAGCTGCGCAACAAAACATGTACTTCATGCTCAGTCGAGCACTCTTCATTTTGGTGTGAATGTCCGTTGGCTCCTAAATATCAGACATGTTACACACTGCCAATGTATGTGAGTTATTTCATGGTCGTTTTGTGCCTGTGGTTCACAGAATGACCTAGTGTATGATTCACTTCTTCATCAAGTGCAGCAATTGTTGGGGATATAAAACTGACACTATTTCGTAATTCGACTCCCATGTGCAATGGCCTGATATTTAAGACGTAATGCAGACGCTGACGATTCAATGCCTTTTGGTTGTGTGGGACGTAGTTCTTTGTTGCCTAAGGAAGAGCCTACAACGGTGCTGCGGTTCCGATCTGGGTTTCTAATGGCGGTATCTGCTGTCAGCACGGATCTCTCAATGTGAGACGCAGTTTGTGCAGCTCTACCCTTTCATAAAGAACTAACAACTTTTCCTGCAAAATCTGCTGTGGTGACCCTGAAGAATTTGGCGATCCATCCACTGCTAGGCACAGGTCCAAGTGATAAACAAGCTTTTTCAGATTAGCTCAACAATGAACACTGGTCATGTTTACAAGGAGTCTTTGTGTAGAAGAAGCTCCTCTTTCTACTGCAATCAAAATACTCTCTGTGTTCCAAGGATATCACTGCCCTTGTGTGGTAACACACAGAACTCTGGCTTTGAACTGCGCAGCGAGCTTTCTTTTTACATTAGCCGGCCTATGATTGCCAATCTCGCGCAGACGTACGGGCGTGTATAACTTTGCTTCTGCCGTTTTTTTCCCAGCATTTGAAGCTTTAATGAAACAAACTTTTTACACATGCATCATTTAAAGTATTTTCCATCGCTGGCCACTACTTTCTCCCATCTTTCGGCCGGTGTACGAATCCTGCGTCGAAAAAATTTTTCATCTTTTGAAGTGATCCACGAATCGATCTTCATGAGATCGGAAGTGTTGGTCAGCCAGGCCATGCGCCACTGATCTAAACATGTGATAGTCAGAGGGAGCAATGTGTGGAGAATACGGCGGGTGGGGTAGGACTTCCCGTTTTAACGTTACCAAGTACGTTTTACCTCTTTTGCAACGTGGGGTCGAGCGTTGTGATGCTACAAAATCACTTTATCGTGCCTCTCGCTGTATTGCGGCCGTTTGTCTTTTAATGCTCTGCTCAAACGCATTAATTGCGTTCGATAACGAGCACCTGCGATTGTTTAACTTGGTTTTAACACCTCATAGCACACGACGCCGAGCTGGTCCCACCAAATGCAGAGCATGATCTTGGAGCCGTGAATATTCGGTTTGGTAGTCGAAGTGGAAGCATGGTCGGGATATCACCATGATTTTTGGCGTTTTGGATTGTAATGAACCCATGTTTCGACCCCAGTCACAATGCAATGCAGAAATCGCTTCCGTTCTTGCCTGTGAAGAAATTGTTCACAAACACACAAACGCCGTTCAACGTCTCTTGGTTTCAGCTCACTCGGGACCCAAGTTCCTTCTTTCTGAATCATGCCCATAGCCTTGAGACGTTTTGAAGTGGCTTGCTGTGTCACCCCCACTAATCGTGCCAAATCATCTTGAGTTTGACCCGAGTCTTCACTCAGCAATCTCTGCAATTTTGCATCTTCGAAAACATTCTCTCTTCCACCACTATGCTGGTCTACGATGTTAAAATCACCTTCTTGAAGCGTTGAAACCACTCACGACACGTTCTTTCACTAATAGCGTACTTGAGAGCATTCGATGAGAATCAGCCACTGTTTCCTTCATATTGAGAAAACAAAGAGTAAAACCTCCCGCAAAAGACGAGAATTAGGCTCGTAAACTGACATTTTCAATCAAGAACAAATTTATGATGCAGATACAAATCGACTAATGTTGAATGAGGTTATCTTGACCGAGGTCCAAGCTAACAGCCTGACTTCTGCGATCTGTTCCTTCCACCGCTACTTACCAATGTCGCCACCTATCGGAAAACGGCAGAAGCAAAGTAATTTCCATCTTCAGTCTCAAAAGTATCTTTCATTAATGGGTATTCACGACGACTTTCCAGACTGTGTAAATCTTCTTCTGCTAGTCTGATAATTTTATACACAGTGTACATAATAATGACTATAAAAGATTACTTGAAAACAGAATCCGCAGCGTAGATAGCTTATTTCCATAAATGATAACAACACAACATAGTTGCAAAGCGCGTGACTTAACCTAAGGACGCTATATGATATAAACATTGCATGTGAACTGCTCAAATTAAACGTGTATATAGAATGTTGTTCCATTATAGCTGCTTAGTAAATTTAAAGATATAAACTTTACAAAAAGTAGTAAATGATTACAGACAAAGAAAGTGTCGAATGTCGTTGGTGGCTTGGGGGGGGGGGGGGTAGTTCATGTGCCTAATCGGAATGGGTTTCCTCTCTCCGCAAACAATACCCGTTTCCACCCAGTGTATGAGAAGTGTACGCTGAGGTGGCAAAAGCCAAGGAGTACATTCTGATATCGTGTCGGACCTCCTTTTTCCAGTCATAGTGCAGAAACTCGACGTGGCGCTGACTCAGCAAGTCGTTCTCTCGATTATGTCCCATAAATGTTCTACGGAATTCATGTCGGGGGATTCACTCGATTATTCCAGAGTGTTCTTCAAACCAATCGTGAACAATTGTGGTCCAGTGACATGGCGCGTTGTCAACCATAAAAATTCCTTCGTTGTTTGGAAACATGAAGTCCATGAATGACTACATGTGGTCTCCAAGTAGCCGAACATAACCATTTCCAGTCAATGATCAATTCAGTTGGACCAGAGAACCCAGTACATTCCATGTAAACACAGCCTATACCACTATGGAGCCACCATTAGCTTACACAGTGCCTTGCTGACAACTCGTGCCCATGCTTCTGGGGTCTGAGCAAAACGCGAAGCTTACCGTCAGCTCTTACCAATTGAAATCGGGACACATGTGACCAGGCACGGTTTTCCAGTCGTCTAGGGTCCAACCGATATGATCACGAGCCCAAGAGAGGCGCTTCAGGCGATGCCGAGCTTTAGCAAAGCAACCCACGTCGGTCGTCTGCTGTCGTAGCCCACTAGCGGCAAATTTCGCGCATTGGTCCAACGGGTACGTGCGTCGTACGTCCCACACTTATTTCTGCTATTGTTTAGCACAGTTTTGCGTGTCTGTTAGCACTGATAACTCTACACGGTCGTTAAGTGAATACCGTCGGCCATTGCCTTGTCTGTGGTGAGAGGTAATGACTAAAATGTGGAATTCTCGGCATACTCTTGATTCTGAGGATAGTGGAATACTGAATCCCGTAACGAATTCCGGAATGAAATGTCTCAAGCGTCTAGTTCCAAGTACCATTCTGCGTTCATAGTCTGTTAATTCTCGTCGTGTGGGCGTAATCACATCGGAAAACTTTTCACATGTATCAGCTGAGTGCAAGTGACAGCTCCAAGAATGCACTGCCCTTTCATACCTTGTGTTGACAGTACTACCACCATTTGTATGTGTGCATGCCGCTATTCCATGATTTTTGTCATGTGTATCTTAAGTGAATCTATTGAGTGTAGTTTACAGTAATTAATGTATATACGAAGGATTTTCACAAGGCTTTGATTATCACCACAAAAAATGAAGCTTCGACCGTGAAACTTGATGACGATGTCTGTCCTTCTCTACATGTTCTTCCTTCAATGCGACAAATTTTTCTCATCAGCGGTTGACTATGTGGAGTTCTTGGGTGTAAGAAATTTGCATTTTTGCTGTTCAGGAAACGTTCCAATTCGAAAGTCGCCTCTTTGTCCTTTTGGAAATTCCTGCCTCATCCAAGGAAAAACGGCGGGAAAAAAAGCGGTTGAGGAAAAATTTGAAATCCCAAAGAAGCGACACGTATGACTAACCTGTGCAATATGAGACTGGGCGTTTTCGTAAAGGAACCTCACTTTGGACAGCTTCCGTTGTCTTGACAACCTCCTGTAATTTCGTCAAATTTCGGTAGTATGCGCCTGTGACAATTGGCCCCTTTCGAGCATCTTATCTTTAAAAAATTGACCAGGTGCAAGTAAGAATCACGCACTGAGGGTTCGGTAAAAATTTAATTGTATGTACAGACAGTTTACCCCTTCCGGGAATCGAGAATCTTGACCATTTTCGCCTGTTATCGACATTGATACTGGCAAGATATCGATCCTAGAGGTTCCACGATTTTGCAGACTAATTAATCACAATAACATATATATGACGTAAGGTCATGCAGGAGGCACGCGAACATTATTATAATAATCAGCAGTTCTCGATGCCGGCTGACTGGGTCCCAATGCTAAAAGACATCAGGCAAGGAATGACTTTATTGCTCATATGACGCGTTTCAGAATTAATCCATCATTATATATCCGTGAACGATTACTGCACGTAAATATGGCGTTTCAAGTCGAATGTGAAACAAACACTCGCAGGGTAGTGCAGTAATTGCTCCTCAATCTCTCACGATGGATAAATTCCGAACCGCGTCATATGAGCAATAAAGTCATTCCGTGCCTGATGTTTGGCTTTTACCCCCCATTCAGCGCCAATGCAGAACTAGTTGTTTTAATTTCATGTTTGACATCGGATAACAAATGACAAAAAAGTGCTTTTTGTGGTGTAATTGCAAATTAACGATTTCCAAATATTTTTCCCTTTACTTTTACTGTGAAAACTTGCTTTTTGCCAAATTTCATGATTCTAGGTCAACGGGAAGTAATCCACTGATTTTAATGAGTGAGTTTCCGAGTGTCAAAATGTCTGACATAAATGGCCGTATCTTTTGATCACTTTGTCTTAGAAGCTTACAGGAACCATAGACCTTAGTGTGTGACGTAAATATCAGCTTGATAGATTTACCTGTCCCTGAGAAAAAGAGTCTTAACAGGCGGACAGACAGCCAGACTGTCGGATAACAAATGACAAAAAATTTTGTTTGTGTGATATAATTATAAATTCGCAATTTTGGGGTTTTTTCCTTTAGTTGTACTGTGAAACCATGTTTCTTGGCAAATTTCATGATTCTAGGGCAATAGGAAATACCATATAGGTTTTGACGAGTTAGTTTGCGAATATCAACATACGGCATTTAATGGTCGTATCTTTTGATTGCACTGACTTAGAAACCTCAGTTTCTTACACCGCCAAAGAACCGTAGTCCGTCGCATGCAACATAAATCTCAAACTGATACGTCTACCAGTTCCTGAGAGAAAATGTTTTTAACAGTCGGACAGACAGTCAAACGAATGACAAAGTGATCCTATACGGGCTCCGTTTTTACTCTTTGAGATACGGAACCCTAAAATACTATCAGTATACTCTCGCCCGGCGATGTTTGGGTCCCCAACTTTTTCGGCGGTAGTAAAAGCACACTTTTCCACTGCTTGGTTTGCTCCTTTATCTTGTTGTCACAGTGAAACACACAGTACTCGTCCACGGTGATGACGCGGCTTGAGCTGGTGTTTCGGTCCAGCGGGCGTTTCGAACAGGCGTGTGAAGTTGAGGAACCCAGAGGGTGGCGGTCTTCTCGTGTTCAAAATGTCATGCAAGATATTGGGAACTGATCCACTGATTCGCTTTTGTCACTATCACTTCAATCGTCACACGCCGGTCTATGAGCACTTCTCTCATCATTCTCTGTTTCTTCACAGAGAGGTGGTCTATAATTTTGTTCTTCGTCATTGACCTATCTGGCCATGAGAGAAGCGGCTGCGCCAACTAATCACTGTGCCTTACGATGGCCACTTTTGCCGTACACTTCCACCAACTCAGCATGGGTTGCTGCTGCGTTGGTCCCCTTCAAATGCAGAGGACAAATTGCCGCACGATATTGCACACTTTATCAATGGTTTGAGCTTTTTCGTTTGACTTTTCTAGATGTGTACTAAGGTACTGTGGCGCGTGTATTTCAACGGGTACCAGTACTGCTGACATGCGTCTGCAAACAAACTAAATATTAATAACGTAACTTTATGTAACCTTTTTTGTTGGTAGGCCGCGTTTCCACAGTCGCAGCTGCACATGTAATACTGATTGTATATCGGCTTTTGCAACTACACCCACATACACACACATAACGAAAGACGATCACATCCTGCAACTTCAAAACAGAGTACACAAGGTGGAAGCGGATCTACACAACATGAAAACGAAAATATATTCGGTGTCAGTGAAGTACAGTGTACTAAAATCGAACACCTACATCTAGGAGAACTAGGAAAACAAAAATCGTCATTCGTAACTTAATTTAATGCTAACTGAATCTTCCGTCGGTTCTTGGTAGAACAACATTATAATAAATGAAAAGCACCAGTTTACTTTTGTTCTACAGTATTACTTTTATTGTGTTAACCGATTTTCGGCTTACAAGGCCATCTTCAGACAATGTTTGGAGATGGCCTTGTAAGCCGAAAACCGGTTAACACATTGTCTGAAGATAGCCTTGTGAGCCGAAAACCGGTTAACACAATAAGAGCAATACTGTAGAACAAAAGCAAACGGGTGCTTTTAATTTATTAATTTAATGCTGTTCAATATTAGTAATTTACGACGTGAGAAATGTTTAAGAACTTGGCAAACAGATTTGTAAGAAAAACAGCATTATTAAAATGACCATTGAAGACACTCTCAAATAAAGCGCAAAGTGTACGGCCTAAATAAGACTTTCGTTACAGCCGCAAAAGACGGAATATACCCTATATTACTTGTAACGTTTCTACTATTTCGGGGTGATAACTTAAATTTTTTGACTACCCATCGTATAGTGCGGTGTCATGTTTTTATTGTTTGATGACGAGGGAATGGTGAAGATGAAACTGCTGCCAGCACATAACATACTCCTCTCGAATAGCATCTAGAGGGCAACCGGGCTTGATGTCATGCGATGGATGGATCGTCATCAACAGTGTCATACGTCTGTTTTCATGACACGCTGCTGGGAAGACTGGAGTTTAATAAATGATTACATATTAGTGCAAACATATTCCCGTAAATTTCAGAGCCTAGACTTACGCACATATCTAAGTAGAGTTCTTGCTCTTTGTCCAAAATGGTTAAGAATTTAACGGAAGTACATCAGCGAAGTTGCTGAAAATTAATGCTTAATCGTCCTTGTAACAACTGATAGACAGCACAGCATGTCACTTTCTAGAAACTCCGTTTCTATACGATACAGCAGCAACCGCTCCAAATTTGTATCCCTACTCATCTAACGTTACAGGGCCCTGAGGTGAGCGCAGATGTTATCAGCACTGCTACTGGACTCAACGGTTAGGAAAAGGTTACCTGAACAGCTGAATCACCATACACAGTGACGGAAAGGAATGAATACTTTGAAAACAACGTAAGACGACGCATTCCTTCTGCCAACGAGGTACCAGGCAAGCAATGGAATTATTCTTTTGTGGATGATATTCGTCTGGGATGAATAGAGACCTCTGATACGCCTGCCATCATCTCTCACTGATTAAAGATACAGAAACATACCGTCAGATTACGTGCATGTGTAAGTGTGTTAGCCAGCAATATTCCACGGGTGACTAGTACTTTCAACAGGGCAATAAAAAACGCCATCGCTTCCTAATGTATCAGAATGTTCTAAGAAATTCTCCGCGGGTGGGAGAGTGTTTATGGTGGCCTTTACTCCTACTGAGAACACAGGTGACATCATCGAGCGATATTTGCTCGCTTCGGACTCAGTTTCTATCAGTTCCCGTAGTTGCGGGGGAAACTTGAACGTTGATGAATCAGAATGGCACCTGCAGACCGTCCATGTCTTGTCTCTGTCCAGTACAATGCGTATTGCTAGCTATGCAAAAGAGAATGCTACATGCATGTACAGCAGAAAAGATGCACCACTCGAACGAGACTGCAAACATTTTAGTTCTATTAGTTGATTCTGTACGATTCCAGGCCCAAGTTGAGAGAGAACATTTTTCAGTTATCTGAGGCGAGCGTCGTGTATGGATCTTCATAGCCCCAGATGTGGCAATTGGACACATCACCATGCTTGAAAGGGACGTAATCCCTGAACAGTAGAAACTGTAGGAATCTCGGTACTGCGGTGGATAACTCACTGACAGAACTGAAGTCGGGGTTCAAAATCACTCGGTCCTATTGCAGGTATATCTTGTACACTGAAGCACCAAAGAAACTGGCAAAGGCATGCCTATTCAAATACAGAGATATGTAAACAGGCATAATACGGCGTTGCGATCGGCAACCCCTAAATAATACAGAAAGTATGTGCCGCAGTTGCTAGATCGGTTACTGCTACTCAATTGCAGGTTATCAAGATTTAAGTGAGTTTGAAAGTGGAGTTATAGGCGGCACATGAGGCATAGGATACAGCATCTCCGAGGTAGCGATGAAGTGGAGATTTTCCTGTACGCCCTATTCACGAGTGTACCGTGAATGTTAGGAACCTGGTAAAACATCAAATCTTCGACATCTCTGCAACGGAAAAAATCCTGAGAGAACGGGACCAATGCCGACCGAAGAGAATCTTTAAACGTGACAAAAGGGCAACCCTTCCGCAAATTGGAGACGATTTCAGTGCTGGGCCATCAACAAGTGTCAACGTGCGAGCAACAAAACATCATCGATATAGGCTTTCGGAGCCGAAGGCCCACTTGTGTACCCTTGATAACTGCACATCAAAAAGCTGTGCACCTCGCCTGGGCCCGTCAACACCGACATTGGACTGCTGATGACTGGAAACATATTGCCCGGTCGGACGAGACTCGTTTCAAATTGTATCGAGCGAGTGGTCGTGGACAGGTACGAAGACAACCTCAGCAATCCATGGACCATGCATGTCAGCAGGGGATTGTTCAAACTGGTGGAGGCTCTGTAACGGTGTGGGGCGTGTGCAGTTGGAGTGATATGAAACCCCTGATACGTCTAGATATGACTGACGGGTGACACGTACGTGAGCATCTTGTCTGATCAACTGCATCCATTCATGTCCATTGTGTATTCCGACGGACTTGGGCAATTCCAGAAGAACAATGCGACACCCCACACGTACAGAATTACTACAGAGTGGCTCCAGGAACACTCTTGTGAGTTTAAACACTTCCGGTGGCCACCAACCTCCCCAGACATGAGCATTATTGAGTATTTCTGGGATGTCTTGCAATGTGCTGCTCGGAAGAGCTCTCCAGCCCCTCGTACTCGTACGGATTTGAGGACAGCCCTGTGGGCTTCATGGTGTCAATTCCCTCCGGCACTTCTGCGTGCTATAATATCTCTTGGCCCGTACTAGCGGGTAGGAGTCGGGAACCCTACATCTGATCGGTTCAACGACCTCCCTATTGTTATTGGTTTAAAGTTGATGTATGTCGCAAGGTGGTGCGTTTTGCCTACGCGAGCGAGATAGTTATTCCTTGACTTAGTGTAGTTCCATGGCGAGCGAAGAAAAGTAAGAAAATCGGAATGTGAGAGGACTTTGTTACGAGACAGGATGACGAGAGGACGTGTAGGAAGTGTGTGCAATAAAACAGTCATCGTTATCCGCCATATTGTATGATTTGTGTATTTGGAGATTCACAAGCGATTTGTAATGTTAATGTGGAGTTTAGTAACGGCCAGAATAGTCTGTTGCATTTCAAAGGTAATTGCGTGTATTTAATTTTGATCAAAGGATTCTGTGATGAGCTGTTATGTACTACACGCTAGTATAGGACTTCGAACATTTGGTGGTCGATGTTTGCTGTAGAACCTGCTTCAGTAACACGGTCAAAAGCGTAGAGAAAGTTTGCTCTGCTAAAACGAACTCATTTCACTCGCAGACAATCATCGAATGACAGTGTGCCAATTCGAGAAGATCCTAGAGAAGTTTTCTTTCTCTTACATTTCAAGAATTTTACAGGCAACCGTCTGAGTCGGAAGTTGCTCCTCCACCACGAGAGTAACGTGCCTACGTGTTCGAAATTACGTACTCTGTGGGAGAAGTCGACGCCGTGTGGGATATTGTCCTTCACAGAGATACAAACAGAGACACTACATACACTAGTCCAATAACAACGAGTTTAATATTACCAGTTTAAACATTAATTTCTTCTTTTGAGGAGTAATATTACAGTGATCTGTGAGGGGGGAGGCTACACGATATTAGGCAGGTGTACGAGTTTCTTTGGCTCTTCAGTGTATATGATAGGGTTTCAATTGCTACTCGACCAGCAGTGCCCACTTTGTACTCTGCGAGGTGTGAATTTCACGGGTAAATTGACGATGTTAACAAAATCCTTCGTGGAATAAATTTTTGTCAAGAAGCTTGGCTTGAACAATGCAATTTCTCGTAAGTTTCTATCCTATGAATTTCTTCGAATTAAGATGGAGGCTGCTGCGAAACATTACCTGTATACATTCGTTCGGCTTTCTGGCACTACATCCTGCAGCTTCGTACATTATATGTGCGTGGCTGCAGTTTTCTGTAACGAGTAATGTTCCATCTTCGACAACCACTTATACTTCCTAAACCAATGGTTCCCACCCTTTCTGAGACCATTACCCCTGCGTGCAATTAGACGTTAGCTAGTAACCCCGCCCTCCCCCCTAACCCTTCTGGTGTCTCTCGCCCCTCCCCTTCCCCCACATTTGGGGCCGGCCGGTGTGGCCGAGCGGTACTAGGCGCTTCAGTCTGGAACCGTGCGACAGCTACGGTCGCAGGTTCGAATCCTGCCTCTGGCATGGATATGTGTGATGTCCTTAGGTTAGTTAGGTTTAAGTAGTTCTAAGTTCTAGGGCCCGAGGCAGGATTCGAACCTGTGACCGTAGCGGTCGCGCGGTTCCAGACTGCAGCGTCTAGAACCGCTCGGCCACAATGGCGGGCTATGTAGTTACTGCTGTGTCGTGCTGTCAATCTGTTCATTTCTCTGTTTCGAAGCTAGTAATGAAGCAAGTTCTGGACTACTGCAGGTACAACTTGGAGAAGACATTTTCTTGAGATATTTAGCATTTGTTACGAATTTGCCTCACTTTCATCATCAGCGATGTATGGAACAGAGCACAACATATGTGTGTAGTGGGTGGACTATGTGGGGAACCTGTAACATCCACCACATTAATATTATTAACTGAGAAAAAATAATTATTGATAACTTATGTAATAACTATCGTCTTATAAAATTGTGATATTAGTGATGATCTTTTGAAAATAATTTAGTACACGACTGAAACAGAATCGAATCGGTTAATTTTTGAGCCCTCATGAAATTTCATTTTACACCTCAAGCAGTAATTACCCACAGGTTGGGAACCACTGTGCTAAAAAGTGGCAAATCCCACCGTGGACACAGGACGAACGAGCACGTATAGTTTGTCAAGGTAGCTCAACCAACGTTTATGTGGCAGTCAAACACGTAAGGTTTAGTCTGAACCACTAAACACCTGATTATTTGAAGAATCAGACACTGATGTGTAAACCTGCTTCAAATTTACGATTACTTTACAAATGAGTTAATGTGTTAAATACTTGACGTTAAGCGTTTTAGTGAAAATGGTTTAGACAACCTTTAAATGATGACTAAAGTTTGTCGGAAGTCACTAACTGCTCTCATTATCCAACACTGGATGTGTATAGTCTGGGTAATTTGTGCTCTAATTTAAGCAAAATCTAGTTTTTCACCCATCTCATTGTTTATAACATCATATCTGCCGAACTACATGTCATATGATATATATTTGCTGGTATATTCAGTGATATATGTGGATACTGTCAGCAAAATGTATTGCGAATGGAGTTACTAGTAAGAAAATTTTTGTAAAGGTTTGAAATTATGCACAAAGTTTCTTGGAAGTCGCTAAGTACACCACTTAAAACGTACTAATTCTTCGTATCCAGTGTTACACTTTCGTCTTCTGTACTCGTTTCAGTATGCTATAGATGTAAAATTTGTTTTATAACGGAACCAGTCCTTTGCTAAACGTATGTTCGTATCAGAGTGCGACGTAAACTAATGTATACACTGATTTGTCGGTACAAACTGTAGTATAACATTATCAGAGTTAAGATGGCTGCATGAGCACGTTCCGGAAACCAATAAAAAGAAGTCGCTAAGTGCTCACTTTTCCAAATACTGGATGAATAGAGAGTCGATAATTGCGCGCGACGAGTCACGATGTGTCAAGACATGCACACAATTTCTGACAGTAATACATGTCTTACTGTGTTAAACACTTAAAATTATATGAAATACTGAAAAATCAAATTTTTTTTGCTCCTGGAAGCCGTTAGATACCAATCCTGCAACTAGGACTGTGTACCATGAACCTTGTTAGCCGTTTAGTAACATAGATCCCTAATGCAAATGTTTACATCTTCGGTGTCCCCATGTTGATATTTTTGTCATTCACTGTCTTCGGTTCTCAACAGCTGCGCTCTGATTAGCAACTATCGCAGCGCTATTTCCTGCTCCCATTTGGCACAGTGTTCCTAATGATCAGAAAACTAAGCTGTCACGAAGTGTTTCTTACTCTTCATTTATAGCATTTTACAGTGGTACATTCCCACAATGTTTCAGCCCGTGCCTTTCCCCACAGTGAAACTATCACACAGTCTCTTGATTATTTTGTTTAAATATACGGTTTAGGGATGCTTAAGCATACACTGTAGGAGTCGTGATGCGTTGTTCTAGATGGACGGCGACTGTTCCCCCCGAGACAAGGGTATCGTCAGAAGCGCCCCGAGGGAAGTGTGGTAGGATCACTGTTGTTCTCTATATACGTTAACGAACTGATGGATAGGGTGAGTAGCAGTCTACGGCTGTTTGCTGATGACACTGTAGTGTACGTAAAAGTGTCATCGTTGAAAGACTGTAGGTAGATACAGGATGACTTAGACAGAATTTCTACTTGTTGTGATGAATGATAGCTTGCTCGGACTGTGGAAAAAATATATGGTAATGCAGATGAGAAAGAAAAACAATCATGTCATGTTCGAATACACTATTAATGGTGTGCTGCTTGACACAGTCATGTTGATTGAATATTTAGGCATTACGTTGAAAATCGACATGAAGTTAAAGGAGGACGTAAGATCCATAATAGCGAAGGAGAATTCGAGGAAAATGTACTTAATGTATAAAGAGACCGCTTATAAAGAGTTAATGCGACCCATCCTTCAGTATTGCTCGAGCGTTTGAGATCGCAACCAGGTCAGATTAAAGGAACACATCGAAGCAATTCAGAGGCGTGCTGCCAGGTTTATTACCGGTACATTCGATCAACACGTGTGTATCACAAAAATGCTATGTGAAACCAAATGGGAATCCTTGGAAGTAAGGCGACATCTCTTTTGTGAAACACTATTGAGAAAGAAACTTCCTGGCAGATTAAAACTGCGTGCCGGGCCGAGACTAGAACTCGGGACCTTTGTCTTTCGCGGGGAAGTGGTAGAGCACTTGCCCACAAATGCAAAGGTCTCGAATTCGAGTCTCGGTGCAGCACACACTTTTAATCTACCAGGAAGTTTTATATCAGTGCACACTCCGCTGCCGAGTGAAAATTTCATTCTGGAAACATCCCTCAGGTTGTGGCTAAGCCATATCTCGCAATATCCTTTCTTTCGGGAGTGCTAGTTCTGCAAGTTTCGCAAGAGAGCTTCTATGAAGATTGGAAGGTAGGAGACGAGGTACTGGCGGAATTATAGCAATGAGGGCAGATCGTGAGTCGTGCATGGGTAGCTTAGTTCGCAGAGCACTTGCCCGCGAAAGGCAATGGTTCCGAGTTCTAGTCTCGATCCGGCACACAGTTTTAAACTGGCAGGAAGTATCATATCAGCACGCATTCCGCTGCAGAGCGAAAATTTCATTCTGGAACTATTGAGAAAGTTTAGAGCACCGTCATTTGAAGTTGACTGCAGGATGAGTCTATTGCAGCCAAGCTTAAGGACCGCGAAGATGTGATAAGAGAGAGTAGGGCCGGTGTGGCAACATATAGGCAGTCGTTTTCCCTTCGCTCTGTTGGCGAGTGGAACAGGAAAGGGATTGACTGGTAGCAGTACAGGGTACCTTTCGCCATGCACTGTATGGTGACTCGCGGCGTGTATGCATGTAGATATAAAGTGGAAGCAAGCAGGTATATACTCATTTCCAGTCATTCTCTAATATCCCCGAAAATGTGATGTGCGCCTGACCAGTTATTACTGTGCCCCACGACATATCCATAGCCACTGTCAGGCACCGTTAATCCTTCTACTGATGGGTGTTACAACAGCGACAGGGCAATGTCTGTGCAGCTGCAACGGCGAGATTCTTATCGTATCCGTCCTTCTGTCACACACTGACCACGTCCCGAAACAACCGCTTACAATCGCCTTAATGTTTTAAACCGTTTCTATGAGGAGCGTTCAATACGTAATACGACAATTTGGTTTTATTCAGGATTCCATGATACCATATGATTCCCCTCTCTTTGGCTACGAAACCTTATTTTTCAACTTAATCTCTGTTTAATGTGACGGTGTGAGGGTCTATAAGCTCGCATGATACCACTCTACTAGTCAACGTCAGAGCCAACGTCTTGCTGCATCAGTAAACTCCCCATCACCCACGTACTGCTTCCCGCGGAATGTATCCCTCATTGTGCCAAACAGATGGAAGTCGGAAAGTGCGAGATCGGACCTGTGCACTGGATGGGGAAGAACAGTCCAGTGGAGTATTGTGAGCTCCTCTCGGGTGCGCAGACTTGTGTGAGGCCTTGCGTTGTCATGGAGAAGGAGAAGTTCGTCTTTATTTTTGTGGCTACAAACACGCTGAAGTCGTTTCTTCAATTTCCTAAGGGTAGCACAATACACTTTCGATCTGATCGACTCACCATGAGTAAAGACGAATGTATCAGCACTACCAACAGACACGACTAGCTGAACAGCGAGGTGTTTGATTGTGATCCGTCGATCACCTAGACTGAGAGTGTCCGAACGTTCCAACACTGCAGAAGTCACAGCTGTGTGTCGCCGACCAGCCAGCAGGAAATCGACAGGTTTGCGCGACCTAGTTGCGACGTTGACAGACTCCACGCCCAACGACTCACCGTGCTTTTGTTCACTGCCAGATGTCTGTAGAAATTCCTCAAACGCGTATGAATATCTGCGATGCTTTTGTTTTTTGCCGAAAGAAACTCAATGACAGCTCTCTGCTTGGAAAGCACCTTCGTTACAGGTGCCATTTTGAAAGCTACGTATAGCGCCGCCACCCATCGAAACTTCATGAAACTCAAGTGAAGCGGGAATATTCCACGATGTCCCACAACAAATTGCGCATTTTTTTCAATGGAAATTGGCCGAGAAAAAAAATGTATTGCATTACTTATTGAACGCCCCTCACAGGCGGTATAAGAGTTAGCAAGGAAGGTGCTGTCAAGGAAACCTTTTCGGGCTATGGTATCCAAAATGGAATTGCAGTGTTGACAGAGTGCTGAGGGAAATCGATGTGTTCAGGTGGTAGCAGCTTCGAATCACAAAAAATTAATCCTGCTAATTTACTGATATTTATAGTATTACTACTAAACCTCACACTTTTATTTTGTGTAACCTACCACAGTCGCTAATTTACTGATATTTATAGTATTACTACTAAACCTCACACTTTTATTTTGTGTAACCTACCACAGTCTTCAAGTGCCGCACGTCACATAATTAGCTGCGTGGAGCAGACTTCTTTTAAAACACAAGCTATCTGCTCAAAGTATCTGCTATCTTATCCTAGCTTTATGAGAGAAAGATGTGAGGGACGTGCTCCACTATGATGAAATATATAGATTATTCTTAAATGCGTATAAGGAACGTGTTTGTAAACGGACGAGAACACTCGCGGGGACAAAATCATTGTTCTTTCTCGCAAGAAGCACTCCGTCTTCAGGCCACAAGTGGCCCATCGGCACCATTCGACCGCCGTGTCATCCTCAGACGAGGATGAGGATGCGCATAGGAGGGGCGTGTGGTCAGCGCACCGCTCTCTCGATCGTTACGATGGTTTTCTTTGACCAGAGCTGTTACTATTCAGTCGAGTAGCTCCTCAATTGGCATCACGAGGCGGAGTGTAACCCGAAAAATGGCAACAGCGCATGGCGGCCCGGATGGTCACCCTTCCAAGTTCCGGCCACGTCCGACAGCGCTTAACTTCGGTGATGTGACGGGGACCAGTGTATCCACTGTGGCAAGGCCGTTTCACGCAGAAACGTTTGGGAAGACCACTTATTGGGGTCATTGTCCGTTGGCTGATAAGGCACGTGGAACTCGCTAGATTACAGCAATAACACATTCCAACTTATATCTGGCAGATAGCACTTGAGGCACACGCTAGAACCGAAACAGTTTTACTGTTGTGGTAAACCATACCTAACACCTACATGGGTAGGGAGAGGGTGTGGATGAGGTGACATGTAAAGTGGTAGGAAACGAACTCTGTTGGTGTCGAAAACCGAATTTATGGTTGTCTAATCTGAATAGTGATAGTCCTGATGACAGTTTAGCCATAGGAGTTGGTGTGGGCTGGGACAGGGATGACATCTAAAGCATAATAGTAGAATGTGAGGAGCAATTTAAACCATGCTTGGTACACATATCACATATTATCTGGAATAAAATGGAGTTAAAATTTTTGGTAACATTTTCGCGATCTTGTAAGCTATATAAAATTAGTGAAAAACAGTCTAGATCGCAATAGTTATTTTATTTGAAATAACCGGTTTCGGCCTAGTCTTAGGCCATCTTCAGAATAGCGCGGTGAGGGGCAGAAATCGTGCTAGTAACGTAAAGAAATCACTGATTAAAATGAAGTAATTTATATTTATTAAAATAGAACAGTCATTGCCCATCGGCTGAAGTTAACGATGTCCAGAACAATCAACACCAATAATTTCAGCGACTGAGGTCTACTGACCGTTCTGGACATCGACAGCTTCAGCTGATGGGTAACGATTCTTCGATTTTAATAAGTATAAATGACTTTAAGTCACTGACTTCTTTATGTAACTAGCATAATTTCTATTCTTCACAGCCCCATTCTGAAGATGGCCTAAGACCAAGCCGAAACCGGTCATTTTAAATAAAATAACTTGCGATCTAGACTGTTTTTCAGTAGTTTTAAAATGGATTTAGACACTCCTTGCACCCCTAGATGTGGGGGCGAGAGGGTGATGACCAATACCCGGCAGTGACACCCAATATGTTCGAGGTCGTTGTCTGATTGGTGGTAGTTACCATGACGTGTCACCCCTACCGGTAGGGTAATATTGGGGATATGATGATGTAAAAATAGGTAACTAGGTACTGCCAGATAATGAGCTATGCTTGTATCCCATAAGGTCAAAGAAGCGTCCATAAGCTGGCAGCACTAATGCCAGCTTTCAACTGTGGAACTAAAAAGTCGCTACCGGTGTCTAAGCTACGTGAATGAAGCCAACAGTCGTCCATAAACTGCGGCAATATTGAGGCGTTACCATAGAGAGACATGTAAAAATGCGTTACGTGATGGAAGTGTGAGACGTGCAGAGCAGACGCTCCAAGCACACCTTAATTGCCATGGTTCTTCTTCCTTCATACAGACTTTATTAATCACTGCCACATTATGAAATAACTGACAAGCAATCCCCGTGACATGACAATCGCTGGGAAAAAGAAGACACCGTGATTGTATGAGAAAAGTTAACTTTCACATCTATGCTACACGAGCTTGTATTCTACTTGGCAGGTCATATAAAGAGCGTAATACTGCCGTCTGTCGATAAACTGTGGACAGCACGTATGTACAAATCAACAAACAATCAACAAGAATTCTGCTATCAGCGACCGTGCGAAATTCAAGTCATTCTTTCGTCTACGAACCCGAGGAGCTGTAGACAGTGACACCTACGTTGATGCCATGTGAGTTCCGGGGAATTTTCGATACAGCTGTCCAGCAAGCAAAATATGTAGTCACGGAAGATCAGAGCAGACGTAATTTTGCTTCTTATCAAGCAAAATTCTGTATGTTGTTCTCGCTAGTAATGAATTGTCAGAAGCGAAACGTAAGATTTACGGGAGAAAATTAGGTCTTACGGAGAGTTTTACCAACACGAATTCGTCCCATCAACAATGCATGAATTATTTACTTTTGGGTGAGATAAGACTGGCTTACCTAAGCAACTAATCATCGCTCATTGCATCTGAGTGTCATACGGAGAACATGGGTTCGATTGCTAGCATTGCCACAGATTTGACCTTGATGGGAGTTTAATATTTTTTGAGTGGGATCTAAAATTTTAAAAAACCTCTCTCACACCGGCCTGATTTAGCTTGACTGATCAGGATAGTAAAAACATGCGTATGTTAAGGGAATTTTCATTCACAAAGCAGGCTTATCACATTCACACAGTTCAGTACTGTTCTATCCTGATTAAATTGAGGTTAACTTAAATTCCATAAGGCAGTGAAGAAATTTCGAAGTCTCGGTGCGACGAAAATTGTCAGTCGATCTTCTGGAAACATTTGTAATAATTATTAACTTTCGGTGATCACATGGGGAAGACCGGAGATCTGCTGGTAAGACCGTGTTAGCCTATTTATTTGAAGTAGCTGGAAATCTTGAGCATACAAAACGGCAGGTTCGTCCAGTGTAAATCAGACGTTCCCCACTGATCCCGTGCAACACAGCGTAGTAAGCAGACACTGTCAATAATAATCAGTTAAATAATACGCGAACACACTTACTTTAGTTTAGTTCATGTATTAAATTCCTTCTCATACAGAATCTCGTCAAGATGGCGACTAGCTCAACAAAACATACATATACATCCTCCTTCTTTCACGACTAATCGGCAAGAATTCCTTCATTCTTTTCATAAGAGAAAACATAGATAGCAGGGAAGCTATTCCATGGAGTAAATGGACGCTCCAAGGAATAATTGGGCTTGAAACTACTTTGCATTGATAATCGGTAAGATAAGAAGGGATATTTCGAGATATGTACTGTTATATAATTTTTAAAATTTCTGAAAATATCGCGGAGAGACCGCTGCAAGAGACATTACAGGAGGACTCACCG
This sequence comes from Schistocerca piceifrons, assembly GCF_021461385.2. Classification (NCBI taxonomy): domain Eukaryota; kingdom Metazoa; phylum Arthropoda; class Insecta; order Orthoptera; family Acrididae; genus Schistocerca; species Schistocerca piceifrons. The sequence continues at coordinate 313,407,403 of NC_060142.1, read as the reverse complement.
ACGAGTGAAATATGCGGTCTTTGCACCGTGCTCCCAGCAGCCTCCGCGATTTGTGGTCGGCGGATTACATCGTTTCCCAACACCTTGGGTGTCTCTTGAAGACAATAGCACTAAGAGTCGCAGCAGCCATCCTAGTGAAGAAAGCACCTATATGCTGCCATGGAGACATGATTATAAAGCAGTTGTTCGTTATGTGCGAAACAATAGTGATAATTTACCTACTCTCCACTGCATTTCTCTTGACTGTTAGTGGTGTCATGTCCAAATGTACGCGGTTGACAAAACTGAAAGGACAAACAACGAGGAAAATGTTTACGATCCTTATATTTTTCTTTTACTGTCACGCAGCTCTTGCATCCAACCAAAATTTCAAGTTCCTCGCACTGTACGAACTCAACTAGGATTTGTTTTGTTTTTTAAATATATTCATGCTGTTAGATAACCAGACAATGCTCGGGAAACGGCCCCAACTCTTAAAAACTCTAAGTGAGTATTCCATTGATACAGACTTCCACCTACCTAAATTCAATCACAAGATGAAAAGCCTTGGTTTTGAAAAGGCGAAGAATCCACTCTTCCATCAGATGAAGTAGTTTCTCTAGTGGGAAAATCACTAACATGTTCTCCTTCGATTACGAGTAACCTCCTTTAGTCGCTTGATGACTCACGTCTCTTGAGTAATCCCAGCAAGGTAAGCCGCAAGCGCCTTCTGCGAGTGTGTGAACGACGCACAGCTGCTCCTTCATGTTTCGCGCCGCTGAAGCAACCTGGCAACAGTTTGCCCGACGAGTAAACTAGAAATCAGACTGTGTTATGAAATCTGGAAATTTATTGAGGAAATTACGTCTTGTTTCCCTGCCTTGAAAAATTCATTTGATCGGGCGCGCACAGAATTTGAGGTTAATCGTTGTGGGCGGAGCACTGACTGTGGGGAGAGGTGGATCTAGGTCAGGCGAGTGATAGTGATACAATGCCTGAAGCAACAATCCCGTATCTGGTAAGTTCCTGTCTCTGTATGAAGTGGTGTGCGTTGCCAGATAACACGTAATTTCTTACTTTCGTTTTGCTGCTTAACATGCTGATGAAGCTTTCTCGCCCATAAGAGTATTTTCCTTAAATCGTCCCCCAAAGTAAGCGGCAATTTCTTTTTTACTATTTTTATTTTTTCCTAAGAAGTGAGAATCGAGCTTTTTTGGTAAAGCCTATAAAACCCATCCAACAGTTCCTCTAATAAGGGAACACAACGGGAGAGATTCCTATCTATGTAGTCACGCAAGATTCATACCAATACCTTGAGTATAACAAGATGTCGATCATACCCGATCCCACATAAAGGCCTGGATAAAGCAGGCGCATTGAATGATCGTGGTTAGTCATGGCAAGGTAGATGAGTACCGTGGCAGCCCCCTTTCTATTAAAAAAGAAATGTGGGTTGGATCCCGAGCGCTGAAGTTTAGAAAGAAGTTATTTCGCATTCTATAATCTTTATAGCGATAGGATCAGCGGTTGTGATGAAGTTTTTGAACGATTTCATGATGTCTTCAGCTGCCATTCTCTTTATTTGATGTACGATTGTACAATTTCGGCCTTAGGCCATTTTGATGTATGATATGGACGATTTTTTAATGGTATATTATGCCATGTATGTCCTTGCTCCTATGACTGCGAGCGAACCACCGCTACAAGGAACCCCAAATAGAAATTCCTTAGAAAATTTAATTTATTAGAATAAAAATCATAACTAGGGCCCTAGAACCGGCATCCTATTCCTTTCAGATATATACGCCGCTCCGGCTATGGCTCCGGACAACAACCACCACCATAGAGTACTAAGTGACAAAACAAAGAGTAAATAAATGTCTCACTTTCATGCACCAGTTAAAAAGCAGCTGCACACTGAACTAAATTACTGGGAACAAAATGAGAAAATTTTTACTTCAGTTCTCTTTGTAAAGGAAACGACGGACTGCTTGAGAACAAAACAGAATACTTACATACAGTATATTCTTCGAATAAAACTACAGGATTGCGTCTCACAATATTAAAATTCCTTTCAGTCTTAAAAATATCAATTATAATTTCGATAGCTCTGGTGCAATTATATACTGGTCATTCCACAACGAATACGAAGCAATGACTGGTTAAATAATTCCTTTATTTTCTTGTTTCACGATACAGTGGCGTGTTGTGGATTCCGTGCCCAGCATCCAGCACCTCCTTTTTTGTTTTTGATTTTTGTTTTTTGTTTTTTCAAACATTACAGTATATATGAAATCAACATTTTAGCGAGGAATAAAAAAAGGACGTAACTGGACCGTTACAACATAAGACCGTACACAGCCGTAACTGTGGTAAGCGTCCAAATTTGACTCGATAAGTGAGAGTATTACACACCAAGACCTACAACATTATTAGGGTAAAACAGGTATTTTGTACTGAAATTGTAAGTAACGAGGTACTATTAAGGATGTCAGGTTCATTCAATAACAAAGACATCAATTTAAAAAATGAGGAGTACAAAGCGAATATATTTTGGTGTTTAGGAAGGTACGATGAAGTTGAAATTAGTTAAGAACAACCAGGAGATACAGTGGAACATGTCAGCGTATTACCTAGCCGCCCCTCTTCCCCTTTGTTGAATGTATTTAGGAGCTTTTAGGCCCTGCCCATTCAGCCATCTCACTAGTCTGTCAGTTATCGCGATACGGCCGTAAGGACAACACAACACCCAGTCTCCGAGTAGAGAAAAATCTCCGACCCGGCTCGTAATCGAACCCGGGCCCCTTTCATAAACAGTCTGGAGCGTTGTCCGTGTAGTTACCCAGGCGGACCACCTACCCTTTATTGTTTTTTATTTTTTTATCTCGTTTTGTTCTATATTGTTCGTTGAATTTGTTCGGGGCGGACGTCCGATGACAACCGTTTAGGTTCTTCGGTGATCCGTTAACTCAGCTTTATATATACATATATATATATATATATATATATATATATATATATATATATATATATATATATATATATATATTACAGAGAGTAGCTAACCCTCTGACCGAACACGCTGAGCTACCGTGCCGGAATCCTCTTAAGCGCACCATCTCTACGAGCTGTTGATGCGAACCGGTGGTTCCCCTTACGGAAGCTTAAATTACGATAATAATTTGCATCATCGGAACGGTGAACTTTCACGATATTTATAAGCAGCTGTAGCTACTTCTCAGAGCTGTTGAAATCTCAGTACAAGTCCTTCGCCACCACAGCTCCCAGCTCGGCGTCCATTGTGGCAGACAGTGACTATCCGAGGAGAACGTTCCGTGTTAGCTGTTACCAAGGAAATAGAGAACACTATCTGTTTGGAAGTTACAGACAGCTGACAAAAGGGAGACTGAGTGGCCCTGCTGGGTTCCGTTCAAAGACCAGCCGCACAATGGAACGCAGCCGACGAAGGCTAGGGCGGGGCAACACAGCGAAGGAAAATACTTCGCGGCACTGAGTGTACGCATCAACGCAGTTTCCACTGTCGCGGAAATCACACGAGAGCACGTGACCTGTTTGCCGCCCGGCAGATTCGAGGTGCTTGCGCTTTAATCTGTGCCCTGGACACTGCTGCCCTGTCCTGCCCGACGTTTCCATTTGCCCTATTTTGTTTAAATCCGTTGAGTCGCAGAAACTTTCGCTGCGCTGCGCTGCCCTACCCTGTCCTTCGTCCGCTGCGTTCCAATGTGCTCCTGGCCAAAGACTCCGTCCCAGCAAGAAAACAGCTTACTGTTGTGACTGATACTATTTTCTATTGTCACCTGAAATTGACGTGCCTAAGAAAAATGGATCACTTTTACAATAGAGTTCTGGGTGAACACAGATCTGTTGCGTTGCCATTAGCCTACGACTATTTCACAGCCGAAGCGTCCTCCTTCATACAAGAGAACCTATTTAACGGCTATCACCATCATGGTGAAAATTGCTATCAAATGAGAGGAGTAAAATTATCGTCAGCCCAAAATATTTACGAGCCTAAAGTATCATATGATCTGATTTCGCCCCCCCCCCCCCCCCCGCCCCTCTCTCCATGTCTCTTTGTCCCTCTCACTCTTCTCGGAAACACACGAGAAACTCGTTATGGAAATTTTGTCTTATTAGTAATAACTCATTCGGTAAATAAAATATCACTCATTACTTTAATCAAGTGTCCTTGAATTTAGGCCATTCTACACTGACGCAAAAAAGCTACATCAAAAAATAATTAATGTAGAATAACGAAATTTCGGGACAACATTCGTTTAGGTAACATATGTATGTGCTTAAAATTGTAAGACCACACGTTAATGTAAGCACAACAAAGCCATTGCAAATGTGAAATGCTGGTATATTAATAAGCAATGTAACCGCAAAAACGTTCAAAATGGCTCTGAGCACTATGGGACTTAACTTCTGAGGTCATCAGTCTCCTAGAACTTAGAACTACTTAAACCTAACTAACCTAAGGACATCACACACACCCATGCCCGAGGTAGGATTCGAACCTGCGACCGTAGCGGTCGCGCGGTTCCAGACTGTAGCGCCGAGAACCGCTCCGCCACCGAGGCCGGCGCAAAAATGTCGAATGCAAGCATACAGACGTGCATGTATTCTGTTGTACAGGTGCCGGAAGCCAGTTTGTGGGATGGAGTTCTAAGCCTCTTTCACTTACTCGGCCAATAGAGGGTCTGTTAATGCTGTTTGTGGATGACGTTGGAGTTGACCGATGACGTCCCATACTGGCTCGATTGGAGACGTATCAGGTGTTTCAGCAGGACAAGAGAACATGTCGACACTTTGTAGAGCATGTTGGGTCACAGCAGCGATATGTGGGCGAGCGTTATCCTGTAGGAAAACACCCCTGGAATGCTGCTCATGAATGGCAGCACATCAGGCCGAATCACCAGACTGACGTACAGATTTGCAGTCGGGATGAGTGAAATAACCATGAAAGTGCATCTACTGTCATACGAAATCGCACTCCAGACCATAACTCCAGGTGTTGGTTTAGTGTGTGTAACACGCGGACAGGTTGGTTGCGGTCCCTCAGCTGGTCTCCTTCTAACCGACACACGGTCGTCACTGGCATCGAGGTAGTACCAGCTTTCATCAGAAAGCACAACAGGCCTCCACCCTGCTTTCCAAAGAGCATTCGCTTGACGCCACTGAAGTCGTAAATGGCGGTGGTTTGGGGTCAGTGGAATGCACGCTTCTGGCTCGGAGACGTCACTGAGTAACCGATTTGAAACAGCTCGTTGTGTCACTGTGGTGCTAACTGCTGCTCACATTGCTGCTGCATATGCAGTGCGGTGGGCTTCAACTGTACGCGGAACATGACGGTCTTCCCTCTCGGTTGTGTCACGTGGCCGTCGGGAGGCCGGACTTCTTGCAACCTACATTTTCGTGACCACAGCTGCCAGCAATCCAATATCACAGAAGAAACGTCGAGCTTCACGTAGCCCTATTACACGAACTCGTACAAACTCAGTCAGGTGCTGATGATGACGTCTTTGTCGCTTTATAGGCATTCTTGACTAACATCAACTCAACATGTCCAATCTCAAAGGTAACTAACGCTCACGACCCTTACAGCGTACATTTAAAGCAACCCTGATTTACATCCTGATAGTGGCGCTACTACCGCCACTTTAACGTGACTGGCGCGAAATTTTAATAGACAGCATCTTTAAGATGCAGAAACACGCCTACCAACTGTCGTTCATGTCGCAGAACTGCTTCTTGGCATTGTGATTTTTTCCCCGTCAGGGTATTATATTGCAATCTGCACCCGTTAGAGTATCATACTACTAGTATCTTCTATATCGAAGTTTGCGAAAATTACAATACGGCGAAAGAATTGGATAATAGAATCCAAATTCTGAGCATGTGTCGCAGCAGTAAATGAAGAAGACTGCGTAGAGATGAGGTAAAGATTGGATCAACAGTGCTGTATTTTGCGAGATCAAGAATTGAGATGTCACGCCAATCTCAGACAGTAGGTAGGCGTCATACATATCTCGTCGACTAACACTGGGACACTGCATAGTGTGAGGACCATTTGCGTGATTTGTTCGTCGCAGTCTTCTGCGGGCAAGACTAGTGACACGCAAGCCACTCCGTAGTCTTCAGTGATCCGAAACCTCCGATGATTCAGATTGCAACGGTCAGGTGAATGACGTCGCTGACATGTTGAGTACTAAAATGAAGTATTTTTGGGTAAGTTCCACAATGACGGCTGGAATACGTGTTGGAACGAACTGTGATGTTCGCAGTCTGACTGTCTGCATAGCAGTACAGTGGCAACAACACCAAGAGTAACGGTATGGTAAGCCACTGGACACAACATGTGATATAGACTCTTATTAAGAACAAGCTAAATAGTAACCACTACATCGAAAATGCTTTTGAGCTCGAGGTACTGCTTTTCAAAAAAAATGGTTCAAATGGCTCTGAGCACTATGCGACTTAACTTCTGAGATCATCAGTCGCCTAGAACTTAGAACTAATTAAACCTAACTAACCTAAGGACATCACACACATCCATGCCCGAGGCAGGATTCAAACCTGCGACCGTAGCGGTCGCTCGGTTCCAGACTGTAGCGCCTAGAACCGCACGGCCACTTCGGCCGGCTACTGCTTTTCCTTCAGGCGATTCGACGAGGCATATTTCAGCATGACAATGTTTGATAACATGTGGCAAGGAACGAGCAAGTCTTCTTAAGTGCCGCAGCCTGACGCTAAACTAAGTAAGCCACTGCAAAGAAACAAATAGTGCGTGCAAACAAAGATCAAAGCTAGGTCCCTAGCCGAGACCGCAATAAAGACCAAATGTTACGACTACAAGTAACGCGAGGCCAAATCAGTAACGAGGAACGACAGTCAGAATGCTCTAACACGACCACACACTTCTACACTTCCAAAGTCCACGCCCAAAAAGCGAGATAATGGCTGTATTAAGAGTGTCTGCGGACTATAGCTTCATCAACGAAGTACGAATTGCTCAATCTGTCCACTATGCTGGGTTGGTGGATAATCTTTTCTTCAGAGTAATACTGAATTGATACATCCGCCTTGACAGTCGTGTGAGTTACGTTTCCGCTTCCGGGATGGAGCAGTCCGCCGACACCATATCAATTCCGTCCGGCTAATTAACAACGAGAGTCGCTGTGCCGGCCATCCTGTATGTGGTTTTTAGGTGGTTTCCCACAACCCCATAGGTGAATACTGGGCTAATATCCAAGTTCCGCCTCTGAGACACGATTCGCAAACATTTGGAAAACTTTCGCTTACTATCACATGGCAAACACCACTCGCAGACAGTTGGCGTACACACATTCACAGAAGAGCGGAGTGGGCGGGAGGTTGGGGGGGGGGGGGGGTTAACGGGATCGCGACAGAAGAGACATCCGACCACCCCTTAATAACCATGCCGACCCTCTGCCGATATGGGACAAAGGCACAAGAAAATGACGATGATGATGCCGAATTAATACGTCTGGCTGTTAGGAGAAGCTAGAGTTTAGCTTTCAACGATACTTACATCCTCGGCGAGCCGCACAAAAACATTACCTGACAAAAATTGAAGCACTCAAAATGGGAGGAGGAGACGGAATGAAACTTCTTGGGTTGAGTGTGTACACGATATTATTTAATAATGATGTCGATCCGACCTGCTACTGGCGCATCAGAGACCACAAGGGCCATTAATAGGCGGCTCACAGAAAGGCATCTGAGCTCCCGGCGATCCTTGGGAAGACTACCACTTACCTATGTACACCAACAAGTCCGTTTGCAGCGATGACGGGCACATTCGGCTTGTAACCTCATTGACTGGAGCAGATTTGTCTTCAGCGATGAGTTCCGCGCCAACTAAACCCCGATGACCAGCAAAGACGTGTCTGGAAACTCCCCAGACAGCGGTGCGATACCAGCCTGACTGTCGCCCACCATATCGCCCGACAACGAGGAATGATGGGTGATGGTCTGGGGCGTCATTTCGTTTCATAGAAGGACTTATTTATTTATTTATTTCATTAACAGTACAGAGTAACCCACCGCCTTGAAATATAAGGTGGGTCGTCATGCTTCTGAATCTAATAGCAAAGACTTCTTATTGTTCAGTCTTATTGGTAAACAGTTGTTAATGCTTGTTTTAAATAATATAAAGAACATAGTATATAAAGATTTCTCTGCGGTTACAGCGAATTGAATGCTTAACAATTGTTAAAATAGTTCCATACAATTTGTTACTGCATAGTTGATGAGAATATAATTTATACAACGCAAATATCAAAGAAAAATAAAAAAAAGGAAATGTAACACAATGAGCGCGGTTAAGAATAAGTTGTAATATATAGAGGGAAGTGATATGCTGTATTTGGATGAGTAATACAGTCTAAGTAGCATGATGGTTAGTAATGGCCTATTTCTATCTATTTCGGATGAGAAGGTCTCGGTACAACCTCGAGCTATTCTCATCTGAAATGGTTTGCGCTAAGTTATGTTTACACAGATTATACAGATTAAATGCTGATTGAGCACTTCATACATGGAATACATGAATTTTAGCTTCACATGAGACATACACTTATGTTTGTAACTTGTTAGTTGAAATAGAATGTAGTTCATTGCTACTTGAATGCATTATTCCTTAAACAATTTAATACATTTCTGATATGTGAAATTCATTGATTATAGCTTTGAACAGAGAAGAGAATATACTTCTGTCTGCACGCAATAAGACGAGCAATACAATACTGCTTGTGTGCAGTATTTACACACTATGCCTCGGAATAAAAGTCTTCGAGCCTTCTCCCAAGCGACATTACCTTATTGCTACAGTCTTAGTATGTGGTGCCGTAGTTTATTTGTTCCATGATTGTTTTGATAGAAGGACTCCTTTGATTGTCATCCGCGGCACTCTTACAGCACAGCAGTATGAAACTTCCTGGCAGATTAAAACTGTGTGCCCGACCGAGACTCGAACTCGGGACCGAGTTCGAGTCTCGGTCGGGCACACAGTTTTAATCTGCCAGGAAGTTTCATATCAGCGCACACTCCGCTGCAGAGTGAAAATCTCATTCTGGAAACATCCCCCAGGCTGTGGCTAAGCCATGTCTCCGCTATATCCTTTCTTTCAGGAGTGCTAGTTCTGCAAGGTTCGCAGAAGAGCTTCTGTAAAGTTTGGAAGGTAGGAGACGAGATACTGGCAGAAGTAAAGCTGTGAGTACCGGGCGTGAGTCGTGCTTCGGTAGCTCTGATGGTAGAGCACTTGCCCGCGAAAGGCAAAGGTCCCGAGTTCGAGTCTCGGTCGGGCACACAGTTTTAATCTGCCAGGAAGTTTCATATCAGCGCACACTCCGCTGCAGAGTGAAAATCTCATTCTGAGCACAGCAGTACTTCGGCGGTATTCTACTCCCCGTTTTGTTGCCCTTCACGGCAAGCCATCCTCGGCTGACATTTCAGCGAGATAAAGCCCACCCGCACACGGTGAGAGTTTCTAGTGCTTGTCTTCGTTCTTGCCAAAGCCTGGCTTAGGAAACAAGGTCGTCAGATCTCTCCCCGACTGAGAAAGTTTGGAGCGTTGTGGGCAGGTCCCTCCAACCATCTCGGGATTTAGACCATCTAAAGCTCCAATTTGACAGAATTTGACACGATATCCCTCAGAAAGGACATCCGAGAACTCTGTCAAACAATGCTAAGTCGAATAACTGCTTGAAAAAGGGCCAGAGGTGGACCAACGCGCTATTAATGAACTCAGTCTGTGAAGCTCTTTCTGTTGAATGAATCATCCAACTTCTCTGAAATTGAAATCGTTTGTTTGTCTGTTCATGTACATGAAACTTCCTGCCATATTAAAACTTGTGCCGGACCGAGACTCGAACTCGGGAAATTTGCCTTTTTCGGGCAAGTGCTCTACCATATGAGCTACCCAAGCACGACTCACGCCCCGTCCTCACAGCTTTACTTCTGCGAGTACATCGTGTCCTACCTTCCAAACCTTACAGAAGCTCTCCTGCGAACCTTGCAGAACTACCACTCCCGAAAGAAAGGATACTGCGGAGACGTGGCTTAGCCACAGCCTGGGGGATGTTTCCAGGATGAGATTTTCACTCTGCAGCGGAGTGCGCGCTCGTATGAAACCTCCTGGCAGATTAAAACTGCGTCCCGAGTTCGAGTCTCGGTCCGGCATACAGCTTTAATCTGCCAGGAAGTTTCATATCAGCGCACACTCCGCTGCAGAGTGAAAATCTCATTCTGGATTCTGTTCATGAACATCACACCTACGCTTTCCGATAATTCCTTCGGGGTGTGTCGTTCTTTTGTCTTCAAGCGTATTACGAAGGTAAAGCTGGCGAAATCGAACACTTTCGTGTAAAATAACTGACGTTTATGGAATCTATATCTGATAGAGCTAGCAAAAGCAGTTCTGGCCTTACAGGACAGAAAGGATAGGTTACCGAAACTTGGTTTACGTCTTCCTCAAGATGTGCTTCGAGTAAATGTGTAAGTGTAGTGGGGGAAATGTCATTTGCTGGTGTTGGTCCAGCCGCGAGCTGCGCGTTAGACGTAAGCTATCTGCCATGACACACGCGTCACTCCCTGAGCATTCTGCCTACGTAGCTCGACCTTCTTGTCAGCCGACTTTCTTGCTAGCCACGCAGCGAGTCACGCCAAGTCCCCTGTCACTGAGCCAACTGCAGCGCATCGCGTATCTATTTCCGCGGAAGCGTCACGCGTGACATGCCTGCTTACTCACAACGGGAGACTCACGCAGATGCGCACTGACACGAAGAAGCCATAGTGAATGGGACAATTAACGATCAATACCGTTCTTCCAACGAGCTGGGGATACCATAAAAGAGCTTATTGCGACCACAGCGTTAACTCTTAACTTTCTTCAGCTTGCTGCCGCCGTGTAAGGGTCTGCTAATAATGTGCAGTCGCCCATTAATGAGTTGGCAGTGGCTATTGTTCTGAGCGCGAATGTTCTTCATGTCGACGCACTTGTCAGTTAGCTCAGAATGGGACATTCAGTAATGAAGTCTACATCTATGTGCCTTTTCCGCAAGCTATCACACGATGCATGGCGGAGTGTATCTTGGAACACTGCAAGTCGTTCCCTACCCTATTCCACTCGCCGATGTGCGACGGAAAAACGACTACCTACATGCTTCCGCACGAGCTCTGATTTATAGGCAATTTCCAAGAATGATTGCCTATCGAACGCGAGGGCTCCTAACGATATATATCTAACGGGCGACTCGATGTCGACACACGACTCTGGCGGCGCGAGTTTGGATATTGACTAGAGAAACGACAAAAGACGAACGTTTATTAAGTTATAGTTAATAACAAATGAAAGTACGAGTAGTACCTTTACTTACTTTATTCGTCAGCCACGTTTTATTCGTGCACTACTGCTCGTGTTGTGTAAGCTGCCAGCAGCAATTCTTTTTCTCATAACTAGAGGTCTGCGCGGATAAGAAAAGTGCAATCCGCATCCGCAAGGTCCTAATCCGCAACCGCATCCGCAGCAATTAATCCGCATCCGCAAGTTCCTTATCCGCATCCGCATATATTTAGGTTTTGAATGGGTAACTAATAGTAATAGACAGTAGCACTTAGAATTATGGTATGTAATGACATAGTTACTGTTAGGGTGCCATTTCTGCGACAACTTAACTACTTTTGACTTCTTAAATCACAGGAAATGCTCTATACCTACTCTAAAGCAGACCATTCCAAACAGGAAAGCATTGGCGCTCCGGAGCACACATAGTAGCGGCTCGGATCACAGCTTGTTGGTTGTCGTGAGCCGTAGTTAGAAGTCCCTCTTGTAATTAATTACAAGGCCCGCCGTGTCACCGCTCCGGCCGGGCTGTTTCACTGTTCACAAAGAGCAACAATGCTCGGCGGCTGCAAATGTTACTGTAGTGCACGCAAAAATTTAGGTAGGCACTTATGAGATCATCATTACCTAGTTTAATAATACTGACGTGTTAGCTGTTGAATGTTCTTGTTGCGAAGAGTATAAACTTATAATTGAGCTCTTTAATATGAAAATTAGAACAAAACAAATTGCTTGTTAAATATTTCCTTCTTTTACCTAATGCTACTTAAATGTTCTTGTTGGGAATAATAAAAATACTAACAATGTGTCGAGGAAATTCTTTACTATAAATATTGCAATAAAAACTCACAGGCTTCAGGTTAAATATTTTCATCTTCTGCTTGCTTCTGATTCAAATTCTGTAAAAGAAAGAATCAGATGAAAAAAAAATTGTAACTAATTCAGATAAGCCCAAAAAATACAGTGAAGTAAGAGAAGCCGTACAAGTATCTTTTTACTCTGGAAGATTACTATGCAGGAACATAGTCATCAATTGTCTGTGGCTTCAAAGACGTGCGTCGGTCTTGCATTATTTGTCCTGCAGTAGAGAAGCTTCTCTCAGACGGCGCGCTGGACGCTGGAATGCAGTGCACGAAGTATGCGAGTTTGGAAAGACGCGGATAGACGTTTTCGCGACCATGCCACCAAGCTATCAGGTCGATGCCTTCCGAAAATTGGGCTTTATCATTCGTATATCTGAGAATTTCATCCGACGCAAAGTCAAGATCTCTCGTCGATTCATCTTCTGAGGAATCTTCAAATTCATTAAAAAGTACGTCAGACTTCTGTTTTTTGCAGGAATTCCAGATGTTGTTTCCTCCTTATCTTTTAACTGTGGACAATTTCTCGCAACATAATTTTTCGCTTCCTTTACAACTTCACCTTTTTGGCACTGCTAAGAAATTTTAGGCTTTTATATTTTGGATTCAAAAACGTTGCAAGTTTATGGGTTACTGTTATGTCCCATTTGCTGATTAAAATATATTTGGCTGTACTCTTTAAATATATCAGAAATGGGCTGTCGCCATCATTTTTTTTAAGGAAGGAGAGAAGTTTTAACTTCCAAACCACACATAAATAAAGCGTAGGGGATTTGGAGGCTTCGAGATCACAAGAAGCTATTTTAAATGGTGTCAGAAAGGTTATTATATCTTACAACATCCTCTTGTCTATAGAATCAATCAAATTATCTTAATTTTTCTCTGAGAAAATTGGCAGAACTTCAAACCATTGTGAATTAATAGACTCAAACATATCCAATTTACTGTTCCATCGTGTGTCTATATCTCCTTTCAATGACTTCTGAAGGCGATTCTGAAGACCAGATCTTTTAAGGAAAGCTGTGAAAACTCGACAGGAATTTATTAGTAGCTGCACGTCACTCTTCTCATCATTCGCGTCTCCTCGAGTCGTGTGCTCCAGCACAGTATTAAGAATGTGTGCTGAGCACGAGAGCCTCTTGTATTGGCGAAGTATTGCCACAATATTTGGACCTCTATCCGTAACGAACACGGTGTTACTCACAGCACTGAATAAATCGAACGACCGTAGTATCTTAATTAATTGAAGTTTAATGTTTTCTCCTGATTTTTTAATCTCACTCTCAAAATTTCTGGTGCACAACACTCGATTCTCAAGTTTCACTTCTTCATAATTAATATAATGTGCAATCACTCCCATATCGTTTATTTTATGGTACGAATCAGTCCATATATCGACAGTTAGTGCTCCATCTATATCTCTGAACATATGCTTCACTTCTGCGGAGACAGTTTCACGCAGACGATCGAGCGTTTCCTTCAAATTTCTGGATATGGTGGTCGGATGAGTAGCAGTTCCTTAGCACTCACTACTCCGTACTTGGCTCCCACACTAATAAGAAACTGTGCCGTCTCGAGAAACCCAGATCTACACCCAACTTCGAATGGTGAACTGTCTTTGCTGACAAGATTGATAAGTTTTTCTGTCGCGGCTGTCTTCAAATTTGGCGGAACTTCAGGAACTTTCACGTCTCTCTTGGTATTTAAATAAGTAATTATGCTAGTTTGTCCAGCCTCACACGAATGTTTTAGCAAATTTGAAGTTCCACTTTTGTGTCCAGTGTAGGAATCTACTTTTTTACATGCAAAACAAGCCACTATATCTTTAATCTTTTCGTTGCCATCAAATACGTATCCGAATTTTTTCCAAATTGGCGATTTCAATTTGTTTTCCTTCACTCATGTAAAATCACATATTTTCACCTTACACGAAATTGTATCCATCGATATGGTGTTCATTTGAAGAAAGAACTCTCACTGATATTTGCTACGATGCACGTTGTCACTCGGTCACTACAAAGCGCTAACTGAAGGCAGCGGAAAATTGCAACGGGCACCTGTCTGATAGACAGTGGGCAGGTTTGCCACCCAGAGAGCACTTCACAGGCCACACAAAAGACACGGTCGCGGAAACGGATTAGGCGGAGGTCTCTTGGGTACAGCTAAGTCAGTCGTAGCCAGGGGCTGAGGACAACAGACATCCGATCTACCCGGGCCCTGCAAGATTCCAAGAATGCCAACAGACTTGAAGTTTTCAACTAACATTGCAACATACGTACCGGGCAGATGCCTTGCTCATTATCCGCAGATGACCCGCGGATATCCGCGCCGGTCGCGATTTTATCCGCCAAGTAACAAATACGGCGGATATCCGCGGATATATCCGCGGATATCCGCATCCGCGCAGACCTCTATAGCCATAACCTGGGTACACTCTTGCTATGTCAGTCGAGAGAGAGCAGGAGAGTATCAGCAGGGTCCATTTTTCCAGGCAACCACAAGTTGTACAAATATAGATATCTGAAGAGATATAACATTCCACGCTATATAAAAGAGGAGTTAGATTTCGTCACGTGAGGCTCGCGGCACTCGAAACTGCAACGCTTTCGCTTATTGCTATTCACACCAGAAACGATAAAATATGTCCCCCTGGCAACGCACTGCACGTTTACCATTATTCGCGGCACCAGAATCGTATGGTCGTCATCGAACCGCACGTTCGATATATATCGTGAGGAGCCTACGCGTTCGATAGGCAATCATTCTTGGAAATTACCGATTTATTTTGTCTTCGTGGTTCTTCAGCGAGCTGCATGTTGGTGACAGTAGACCGTTCTGTAGTCTGTCGCGAACGCCGTTACTCTAAACTTTCTCAACAGTCCTATTATTTATTATTACTACAAGCTAACAAACCCGGCATTGTACAGGTGTTCATTTTGCCAATTTTGTATTAGAAACAAAAACAAAAAACGAACTGTGATTGTAGCGAAGTATCGAATGAACTTCATTTCCTTGTATTCGTGCAAACACCTTTGAAATTGTAAAACAACGGTACAAAGAAATATGCACAATTTAAAAATATAAAAGTACAGTATCCAAACTAAGAAACGTTATCCCGGACAGTTCCTAAACGCTGGGCGCAGCAGCTTCGCGTTGTCTACAATGTCATTTTGTAAACGTCTCTATGGTAACGCCTCTTCATAGCTCTGCAGGCAGCTGTCGTTTTCGTCTAAAGCTGTTTCCACTTCGCAGTTGACAGCTGTCAAAAGCGTTACCAAGTGTCAGTTATTTTCTTGAGTAGACTACTGTAAGAGCGTCTTACTTTTAGTAGTAAAGAATAAATGTAATAAAACTTCATGCATGATGTGGCATTTTTTTCACGTATCTCACATCAGTGTTTATCACGCCATATTTCCTAAACTATGTGTAGTACAATGATATACATTGTAAGTGCATTTAGCGGGATATTGGATACTGCCTGCGAAATTTATTGCGAATTCAGTCAATGGCACAGTAGTAATAGATTTAAACGTCATGCCTGCTGCGGCCGTTTTTCATGCATCATATTCCATGAACTATGATAAGTAGGTGGTCTTATCTCACGGCCATGCAGTATGGGTTACGTATACCAAATTTGGTTGAAATCGGCCCAGTGGTGTAGGAGGAGGTATGGAACATACATATGTACATCCATTTTTATCTCGTATGTATGGATTATTATTATACACATGATGACATGTGGCGAAGTGGTTAAGGTGACTGCCCTCGTTAGCTGGGAAATCCGGGATCGAGTGCAGGTGTGGCACAAATTTTTATGCGTCGCTAATATTTTGTACAGCTAATGTATAATCGTATTCGAAACGTTCGAATATATCTTCTATCCTCTTTCTCAACAGTGTTTCGCGAAAAGGACATCGCCTTCCCTCCAGAGATTCCCATTTGAGTTCATGGAGCATTTCTCTAATACTTGCGTGTTCATGGAATCAACAGGTAGCAACCTTCTAGGCTGCCACTGAACTGCTTTGGTGTCTACCTTTAGACCTGCCTGGTGCAGATCCCAAAGTCTCAAGGAAGAGTGGAGACTGGGTCACCCAGGTATCATTTATAAGTGAACTACTCTTTCCTAGAATTATCCTAATAAACCACAGTCGACCATTCACCTTTCCTACTACCGTTCTTACGCGAACGTTCCATTTCATGTCGTTTTCCAACGTTACACTTATGATACTGTTGTATACGCACATTACAGGATTGTTTTTGCTACTGATCTGCATTAACTTACATTTTTCCACATTCAGAG
Organism: Schistocerca piceifrons; assembly: GCF_021461385.2. Classification (NCBI taxonomy): domain Eukaryota; kingdom Metazoa; phylum Arthropoda; class Insecta; order Orthoptera; family Acrididae; genus Schistocerca; species Schistocerca piceifrons. The sequence continues at coordinate 313,390,875 of NC_060142.1, read as the reverse complement.
CAAGCCGCCATTCATAAATAATCAATATATCACAACTTGAAAGGAACCGCAGATTCCACAGCAGCAACACTAGAAGAAAATATGAGGTACTTTGCTCATGATTTAGGCTGTCAGTGACTCCGGAATGTGCTCAAAGTGCGACCATAAAAATCTTTGATCAACTCCGCGATATCATGAGTTGTGTGATAGGTAGCTAACTAGATCGTAAATCTAAATTGACATTGTTTCTCTGGACAACTCTTTCCATTCTGCAGATGAATTTAAAAACCTAATCCCGCCTGTAGTGTAGAAGAAAAAGATATTTACTTTTCATTGTAAATTGGGTATTTTCTCTGACAGGATGAGTAATATCGAAGTAAATAAAACCATTCATTGAATTTCCAGCCTCTGAACTGTTCATTAATCTATACAATGCCTGAAAGTAGCCTAAAAACTAGCTCATTCTACATCGTTTCACTTGAAATCGTGCGAACATACGACGGCAGTGTTTTTCAAGGTCCAATCTGTCACGAAATCGAAAACACAGTGAAAAACTAAAATATTTAATTGAAACATTTACTTACCTTCCAGCCACTTCTCTATTCCGACTTAGAAATTCATCCCAGCGTCGTAGCAACTTCCTAGTGGCCTCGTCATACATGACAACCGCCTGTGCTTTCCACCAAATCTCTGCGCTGGTGCAGCTATTTTTTATGCCAAAGTGTTGCCCTCACAGCTGGCGTTTGATTTGCGCGAAGAGAAGGAAATCAGAGGGAGCCAAATCCGGGCTGTATGCTGTGTGATCGGACACTTCCCATCGAAAACACTGCAGAAGCTTCTGCAAGTCCTGCTTCAAGTTCCTGCACCACTGCCGCAGTTTTCTGTCACTCATGGAAGTTACGTTACGTGGGTGCATCGAAATCAGACGGAACCCCTCAGGGAATGAATGCACGCACTTCACACTTGGTGCGGAACTCCATTGTTCTAGGTATCTTTAGGTTCCCACTGTGCGATCCCACTGACGCGATCGACAGTCGCTGCGGTTTTCATTTCGCGGCTAATCTAACCTTGACAAAAAGAAAAAGAAACAATAGCCCACATACTATCTACATAGCTAAACGCGCTACGAACGAATAAGTGAAAAAGAAGGATAGGGTTTAACGTCCCGTAGGCAGAATGAAGACGTGAATAAGCGATTCGATCTCATTACCTTACATCGGATAGGCAACAAAGACAACCCTTTCTGGAACGATCACAGGAAAGAACAGCAAAAGCGCTTATAGTAAAATTTTATGCCACGTTTCTCTTCATGGGGCATCACAACTGTTATTCACTGTCAATGATAAAATCCGCTGCAGTTGTAAAAATTATTCACTTCTAAAAAGGAAAGGACTACCCGGTTTCAAGACATACGTCCCACCTTCAGGTCCATCTGTAACAAAATTTAAAAGAATAATAATACCTATCCACTTGGTAAAGTTAATCAAAGATAAACAGAACGAAAAAAAATTATAAGAAAAGAATGTGAGTCCACAATGATGCATAATTAAGGTTAAAATGTGTTAAAATAGTCCATCCACGATATATGACATGCATGAGAATATCCTCTTCAATCCTAAGTCTGCCGGAAACCCTCTCGCAAAGGGGACCTGCATAAAAGGTAAATACAGTAGTCCCCAATTAGATGAGCGGAAAACCCGTTAAATGGAATAAAGTACTGAAATAATTAATGACCCGACATTTCAAATTCCCTTTAGAAAACTTGCAACTGTCTAAGCTGAGGGGCGCACCACACATGAATCGGCGTGAAGGCAGATAGGCGGCCTTTCGGATACTGAAACGTCCAAAAAATAGGTTGTAAAGAATGTGCACTTGCAGGTATGTGAGGAAAACAATGTCACGCCCAGAGTAAAGTTTGCGACTCACCAGTGTTTTCATACGCACCCGCCAGACCAGTACGAAGAACAACCCTAAGCGAAAATGCCGGCGGGAACGGCAGTGTACCCGTAAAGTTAGCGAGTGGACTGGTCACGCCATCTGACGGTCGAAATTTAGATTAATGTGCCCGCCAGCAACAAGTCTACGAAAACACCAACTATCAGCCGCTGCAGTGAAAGCTAACTTCTCTTATGTACCAGTGATGCACTAGTTACGGATTACCGCATCTGCACGTGAATACATCGCAAACCAACCAATAAGGTCAAACCAAAGTAAACTGACATAATTCCTGCATTGTCACTTAAGAATTCATTTAGCACGCTTGGACAGCATAGTCTCAAACTGTCACTAATTTCTACATGCACAAAAGTTGTGGAACAGCTAATACAACTGAAAGGAAACCTATAAAACACTTATAGCCTACCAGCAATCATAGCAGAAGCAGCTAAATTAGAGCACTATTTGATCACATTAAGAACAGACATAAAAATCATACAAATCTTGTCAAGCTCAAGGTGTCCATTTCAATAAGAGTTATTTGTTTATTGTATCATGAAGATACTCAAATATGCAAAGCCTTTTTTTATTCTGTGCGACATAGTAACGTGTGTATATGACATTTGGTGTGCTATATGTGGTTGCATAAATACTTTAGCCTCTAGGTGTATGCTCCCCAGTATCTGTTGTGTTCGCTTTTTACATTCTGTTTTGTCTGTAATTGATATAACGTCAAGATTATTTATCTACATTTAATTTTCTTACGTGGGCACCTACAAAACAATCTTAAATAATTGTTCAGACTATTTACGTTGTGATTTTTCTACGTAATTATTTTATATTTCTAGCAAGCTGTTGACAGTACGGTTCAATAAACCCATTTTTTTTTTAAAAAAAGAAATCTTATTATCACTAATGAGATATACCCTATGGCGTATAAATCGTCAATAAATACACAATCGCAGGAGTATGTCGTGACAAATGAAAATTTGTACCAGATATGTATTCGAAGACGAGTGTAGTGCTTATCGCGAGCAGTACTTCAATAGATTAAGTCAGGCAGTCGCGAATACAAGACAGAACGAAACAGTCATTGCCACGTTTTCCTGCTACTTTTCCTCACAACGATCCAGAGTTTTCTCGTGAATAACACAACCTCGCGAGAGAATATCATGGAAAACAATGGCCTATCCTTCCATAAAGACGCACACGGTGTCCATAAAGTACCGCTATCATTTCAAAAAATCATAACTTGGAAACTATTAGAGATAGAGATCATTGTTTCTCGTAAAACGTATAGTAGCTCTCAAAGTTTTTTTTTCTTTTGCCCTTTGCTGCAGATTTAACTAGAAACGCACCAGAGTGGCGACAGACGAGGAGGAGGTGCAATGCGTCATCTGATATGCAGAACGCAAATCTGCACCAAAGGTTATGCTGAGCTATCGACGCCCATAAGGGAGGACACCACCGGCAAAAACAAAAAGTGTAATGAAGTGGTTCAAATTCTTTAAAGAGACATGCAGTGTCAAAGACCTTCCTCGACGAATTTCTTTGTCCTGTTGTAAAACGCTCTCACTTCTATGTAGGTCCATCACTGCATCATATATTTGCATAAAGTCCATTCCTAAAATCAGCGATATGGAGAGGTTCAGCAAAAGAAATTACGTTTCACAGTATTAGCCTGACACATAAATTCCAGCTGCACTTGTTGCTGCATAATTGTCCTCTTTCCAGTTAGTACTCCTTTTACTTTCATCTTGCGTAAATGTAATACTTACCATTGATTCCATTACACACATTGTTGAAATATATCTTCTGATGCTGCAAAAATTTGACTTCGACTGCCGAGAATGGTCTCAAAACCTATTTCATCAACTAATATATTAACTGCCAGATGAATATTTTGTGTCCGTGCAATCTCTCTCTCCTCTAATAACACTTTTCGTAAATCTTCATGCGTGATATACCTTATATTTTCTGTTCTGAGTTTGTTCACGGGTCTTCTATTTCTTGTGCCTTTAGAGCTCATGAGCCATTGTTGTGATGACGACCCTGCAACAGTGTTCATATGCAGCCAGGTCCTTGCTTTCCAGTAATCTTTGCTGCTTGTTGCGTTGTTATATACTCATTCCTTTCCTGCTTTCCTGTCTGTAATCAGTATTCCTGTTATTATTGTAGACATTGTAACAATTCCTTCATTGTCCATTCAAATTACCCCATCCTCCATGGTTTTGCCGAAAAGGTCTGAAATATCCACCACCACTGGAATGAGGCTGATTATTTTTCTGTCCATGGTGTGGTCACTGTGGTCCAATAAAGTTCCATCCCTGCACTGATGGCTGAATCCATCTATGTTCACTACAATGTACAAATTTCAGTTTCCTGCAGAAGGTCCTTGAATATGCCAGTGTCAGTACTCCAGCATCCAGTCAGAATATGTTGGTTATGTCGTGGTAGTCTTTGGACGAAAAACCTAACCACCTCTCTTGCACTACATGGTACGTCCAAGAACGGATTCTTTTTCAGCATCTTTTCAATAAATTTCACCAGTCTCCTTAGTCCTGACTTTTCAAACTCATGTATTCACCTTTTAACTGATTATGGGAAGTTGTGCCAACAGTTGCCACATCTGCTCATTTAGTTGCTTCACCCTTTTTTCTGCCTATTTTTCTCTTTCCCTCTCCAACTCGGCTGTTTCTCCTCTCTTTCTTCTCATGCTCGGCTGTTTCTTTTTCTCTTTTCTTTTTTCTCTTGGTTGTTTCCTTATTCCTGGCTTTTGTCTTTCCAACAATAAAAGCCATGAATTCATACATAGTCCGTTCGTTTCCCTCACCTCTTCAGTTGATGTGCTTGGTACATTCAGTTGAGTCTTAATCCCTTCATTTATTCTTGCCTCTGCACATTCATTGTTTTCTGAGTGTGTAAAATAAATACTCGTTTTTCCATAACTGCTTTCATCTACACTCATATCAACATCCTGTTGAACACGCCTATCCTTTGTTTGCCTTAGTGTCTAAGTATCCTCCCCGTCTACTATGTTCTCTAGAGTACCAGTAACCTGTGGCATCCCATTGTCTATCCCGACTCACATCTCTTGCTACATCAATCTTTTCTACTGAAGCACCCATACCTGTACTCTTGAACACGCATATCTGTCTTCCTGTATGTGTCCATTGTATCACTTGTCGCTGGAAACTTACTAACTTATCTTTCAATGACACAGTCTAATTACTACGATTTTCTCTCCATATTTACTTATTCTTGCACATGTCTATTTGTATACCCTTCCAAAATATGAAAACGCTTTTCAACAACATATTAAAATCGACAGATGGTGTTGACATGACAACCAAACATAAATATGTACAGACAATGGAACATAAGCTGAAAAGAAAGCGTATATGTATGCTCGCTATCTTATGTTATAGCAGAGGAAAATAATCTATTATTTTATTCTTATTCCTTGCTGTCGAAAATTTTTACGAAGCAATTTCTCGCCTGCCTATTCATTTTTCTAAATTTCTGATTACTGTTGGAAAGCACTACATGCCATTGAATCCCGATATAATCACCAAATGCGAGACTGCCCCCCCCCCTCCCGTCCATCGTCCCCCTCCTTTCAGGCTTGTTACCTGGTTGATCTGACCACTACAATTACAGAAACAGATCACTCCTCAGAAGCCAGTGTTGATTGATGAAGTTATGAACGTAATTCAATGAAAACATCATCTGTTAAAGGGGGCCCTAAGCACTGTATATTGAGTGGATGTCACTGAACTTTCTGTACTATCTGTGGATATTGGTTCCACATAGTATGAAAGTACAGGCATAGAGTACGATAGATTAATAATTTATTACACAAACGACATATTACGTCTTGCAACGATTGCACATTCATTTCTCACCATTTCAATTTAAATAGTACATGGTCACATTACTTACTGTAACTGGTTGTTGATAAGCTTGGGAGGTGGAAGAGGACGGCGATTTGGTTATGATGATTCAGTATCTTCGTTACGAAATCACGAAGTTGTATGGTAGATATGCAGTGATTGAAAGGCACGAGTTTCATAGTGAATGAAGATAAATATCTTACCGGGGCAGAGCGACCATTAGAGAGGTTACCGCTTACATCGAAACTGACAAGCTATTGTGCCTGTTCGTCCCTATTACGCTGATACTGCAATGTGATCTTATCATGATCTTTGATACAGAATGTTAAATCAAACACCTTTCAGCCGTCTAATTTTCCCAATTGTTATTTTCGGCTACCAGTTTCGGCGACATATTACGCCATCGACATGTCAGTCAGGGCGCCTGAAGTCGGCGCAATATATCTTAGAAATTGGTAGCCAAATAAAATAACAGTTGGGAAATTTAGACGGCTGAAAGGTGTTTGGTTTGACATTCTGTACTGGACAGCCGAGGTCCGCAACCATTTCTGAAAAGATGGACATACACAGATAAACTTTGATGGTTGGCGTCAAACTTCAATGGTGTAACTGCGGGGGTCCTTCATCTCTGCCAGTCAGGTGTGCAATCCCTCTGACTCCATTTGTCTTCCTGCGTACAGGTCAGAACTCTGATTCTGAAATTTCTGACTCTGCCCAACCGTTCAACTCTAAAACCAAGATCCGACTGCCTAAAAAGTGCCCTCCTCCACTTCTGACGACAGTTTCTCACACTGCTAAGATTTCCTAGCCGATCACTCAATTTGCGGCCGACATTGGCCAAAAGCATAATTCTGCAATATCTTTTCACGCTTCCTCCATCATGTCTATAAAAAAATACTCTTCCAATTAACTTCCTTACCGCCATTATCTGTCCAAGAAGTGTAACTCAAGACTAAAGTCACAGGCTGCCTACCAATGACAGTGCATGCTTTTCATGTCAGTGCGATTTCACCACCACTTGAAAACAAGAGGGGTAGAAATGTGATACTTTCTCAGCGTCAGCTTGGCGGGCCACCAACCCTGTAATGCCCGCCCGGCTAGCCGCGCAGCCTAACGCGCTGCTTCCCGAGCGGTAAGGCGTGCCGGTCCCCGGCACGAATCCGACCGGTGGATTAGTGTCGAGGTCCGGTGTGCTGGCCAGCCTGTGGATGGTTTTAAGGCGGTTTTCCATCTACCTTGGCAAATGCGGGCTGGTTCCCCCTATTACGCCTCAGTTACGCTATGTCGGCGATTGCTGCGCAAACACTGTCTCCACGTACACATACACCATAATTACTCTACCACACAAACATTTGGGGTTATACTCGTCTGGTATGAGACGTTCCCGGGGGATGGGGGTGGGGGAGGGGGGGGGGGGTCCACTGGAGGCCGAATCGGACCATAGCCTTAGGTTCAGTGTGAGGCGGCAGTGGGGTGGAAACCACTGGGGGCTATGGCGAGACGAAGCCTCTCCGTCGTTTCTAGGTCCACGATTTAATACACAATACACACACACGCACGCGCACACGCGCACACACACACACACACACACACACACACACACACACACACACACACACACACACACACACCTGTAATAAAGTCACAATCGTTGTTTTTTGGTGCACTTTCCAAAAATGTTATCTGCGGCCTTGGCCTATACTTTTGCATGCCTCAAATAGCATTTCTCGTAAGTCCCTCACACCACTGGCTAGTTTTTCTCGACCACCTGAGGGCGTGCTATGTGTGCCGCATGTCGGACTAGCAACAACAGTGGGGGGTTTCATTTTTAGCACTGCAACTGTGTCCTGCCGAGTTGTCCTATGTTCTGGTGGTCTGCTTCCTGGCGCTGCCTAACGACTGTCTATCCTCCACCAAAAAGCCCTTCTCCCACATTCTCTCTGCCATGAGTTCAGTGACCAGCTTAGGGAAGGACATCACGGTCTGCGTCCCAAGAGAACGACCCCTTTGGTGGTTCCTCGCTTCCTAGAATTCGCCCTTGCCTGGACAGCACAGCCTCTGCCCACACACCTCATGATATGATATACATGAAAGCCCAACAGATAAGAAGAATCACAGAAAGTTAGTACTGCCGCTCCAATCACGGTCATATACATGTCATTGGCATACTACTCCATTTCATGTCAACTTAACATGCATGAGAAGTGACTAGCCAGTTAGTTTGGCCACCTCTCAGCCCTGCTGCATCGCCTTTGTACAACTGAACTGTCTAGCAGGTGGGGCATGCGAGCGTCAGCAGCTTCTCGTTGTTCTCAATCCCCACTCCCCACCGACAAACCCTCATCGAGGAAAGAGCCGAGCCACCGCCCATCGTCTTCCAATTGAAGGACGACTACTCGAAGTTCCTGCATTAGATGTCGCAGTGGGCAAAGTAAGAGTTCACTGTGAAATCTGCAGGAAAGAAACTCGAGCGCATTAACCTGCACGACTGCGACGACTGCTGCAGCCTATCAAAAGGGTCATCAGACAACGAGCTGCCCTTCCACACATACACTAGGGTCCTTAGCAAGGTGATCGAGGCCGTATTCCGTGACTTCCCACGGACCGTGAAGCTGGATAACCTCCAGAAGTTGCTAGAACGCCTCGGGTCGGGATTCGTACAGTAACGCGAATAAAGTCCCTGAACACCGCAAAGATGGGCCGCTTCTGCTAGCTTTGGCCAGGGAAAATTCCGTTAACTGGGGTCTGTTAAGCCTCACACTGGTAATAAAGACAGCCGTCCCTGTCGAGAACCTGAAGTCGGAGTGTGGGGCGCCACAATGTTACAGATGTCAGGTCGCTGGGCATGTAGCACACCACTGCTCGATGCCTGACGTCTGCGTGAAGTGTGCTGGCAATCATCGCAGCAACTAGTGCACGCTACAGCGAGAAGACACGCCAACGCTTGCAGACTGTGGTGGACCGCACGTGGCGAGCTAGTATGGCCGCCAATATCTCAAAGCCGCAATGACTCGCCAATGCGGCGTACCGTACAGGGTGTCCCAAGGGCGGCGACTCATGCACGCTGCCCCCGCCGCCCGCGTCCCACCCAGGGCCAGACGCCAGCAGCGAGAGAAGACGCGCCGTCCGCCATCCGCGCTCAGACGAGGGTAACTTTGAGATCGCACGTCCAAGAGGTCGGGCGGAAATCACTGGGGTGTATGAAAATGCTCTACTCCCTACTAAACCCCATTTCGACTCTACTCACACATGGTGGAGTAACACTGTATCTGGCCCTTATAAGGCCTGTTCTAGAACACGACACTGTGGTGTGGGGCAAAATGCAGCCAACAAACATATTGACGCACTACAGCGGGTACAAAACAAAGCTTTACACCTTGCTCTACATCTCCCAAGACGAGTACCGTGCACCAGAGATGTGTATGAGATGGCAGGCGTATCATTTCTACGTGACAGTTTTAAACAGACTGCTCGCCAATTTTACGCAGTGGTGCAGCAGTCAGAGAATAAGTACATAAGTAACTGGGCAAACAGGTACACTGGCGACCGACCACTCGCCAGTTGGACATGCTACTTGAGCAGTAATTCTGTGGCAAGAAGCAAGGGCATTTGCACAAAATTGGATGACAACAAGAGAAGACAAACAAATAAATCCCAACTCCAGATTATATATAGGCCAGATATTATGAATGCCCAAACTAAATGTAACAAGGTCCAGAGACCTTCATATGTCAAGGGTGAGTGAGTGCGAGTGGCGCAGATGTGCAATAGCAGCCGGCCACCGATACAGCAGACGGGGCCTTCACACACCAAAGAAGACAGCACACCCGCGCTAGGAAGCGCACCGCGCAGGTGCAGATGGGCAGCCCTCCACAGGAGGTGGAAGTGCAGGGCGGCCCACTCCAGCGGAAGAGGACCAGGCTTGACATCGAAGCTGCGGAAGGCGGCGACGGCGTCAACTCTGAAACAGCCGACCTCGAAGTGTGGGCGCCACTCAGTAACCTCACCGATGCCACGAGAGAAGGTGACATCGGCAGCCTGATAGTAGCGCTACCGTACCTGTTCCATCAAATGATGGGCAAGACGGAGCGCATGACGCAGCAGATGACCGCTGCTACGCAGATACACTACTGGCCTTTAAAACTGCTACACCACGAAGATGATGAGCTACAGACGCGAAATTTAAGCGACACGAAGAAGTTACTGTAATATGCAAATGATTAGCTTTTCAGAGCATTCACACAAGGTTGGCGCCGGTGGCCACACCTACAACGTGCTGACATGAGGGAAGTTTCCAACCGATTTCTCATACACAAACAGCAGTTGACCGGCGTTGCCTGCTGAAACGTTGTTGTGATGCCTCGTGTCAGGAGGAGAAATGCGTACCATCACGTTTCCGACTTTGATAAAGGTCGGATAGCAGCCTATCGCGATTGCGGTTTATCGTATCGCGACATTGCTGCTCGCGTTGGTCGAGATCCAATGACTGTTAGCAGAATATGGAATCGGTGGGTTAAGGAGGGTAATACGGAACGCCGCGCTGGATCCCAACGGCCTCGTATCACTAGCAGCCGAGATGACAGGCATCTTACCTGTATGGCTGCAACTGATCGTGCAGCCACGTCTCGATCCCTGAGTCAACAGATGGGGACGTTTGCTAGACAACAACCATCTGCACGAACAATTCGACGACGTTTGTAACAGCATGGACTATCAGCTCCGAGACCACGGCTGCGGTTACTCTTGACGCTGCATCACAGACAGGAGCGCCTGCGATGGTGTACTCAACGACGAACCTGGGTGCACGAATGGCAAAACGTCATTTTTTCGGATTAATCCAGGTTCTGTTTACAGCATCATGATGGTCGCATCCGCGTTTGGCGACATCGCGGTGAACACACATTGGAAGCGTGTATTCGTCATCGCCATACTGGCGTATCACCCGGCGTGATGGTATGGGGTGCCATTCGTTACACGTCTCGGTCACCTCTTGTTCGCATTGACGGCACTTTGAACAGTGGACGTTACATTTCAGATGTGTTACGACCCATGGCTTTACCCTTCATTCGATCCCCGCGAAATCCTACATTTCAGCAGGATAATGCACGACCACATGTTGCAGGTCCTGTGCGGGCCTTCCTGGATACAGAAAATGCTCGACTGCTGCCCTGGGCAGCACATTCTCCAGATCTCTCACCAATTGAAAACGTCTGTTCAATGTTGGCCGAGCAACTGGCTCGTCACAATAAGCCAGTCACTACTCTTGATGAACTGTGGTATCGTGTTGAAGCTGCATGGGCAGCTGTAACTATACACGCCATCCAAGCTCTGTTTGACTCAATGCCCAGGCATATCAAGGCCGTTATTACGGCCAGAGGTGGTTGTTCTGGGTACTGATTTCTCAGGATCTATGCACCCACATTGCGTGAAAATGTAATCACATGTCAGGTTTTGCATAATATATTTTTCCAATGAATACCCGTGTATCATCTGCGTTTCTTCTTGGTGTAGCAATTTTAATGGTCAGTAATGTAGTTGCGGAGGCAAATGAGCCGTCCGCCGACAGACAGTAGACGGCGCAATTTCAGCGCGAGCAGTGCGTTTGGCCGGCCCACCGACCTCCACCATGCCGCTGTACCGGCGCCAGGAGAAGATTAAACTAGAAACGTGCAGGCGACCAACCGAGACGCCACACCACAATCATAAGAAGCTGGAGAAAGAGGACCTATGCGTTCTGACCTCCGACCAACACTTGAGGGTGCAGCTACATCAAATGAAAAAACCCACAGTGATGGCCTGAGCAGTGTGTACGGCCGCGTCTGGAGATGCCAGGCATTTGCGCTGACGAAATAGTGTGGAATTTTCAGAATGACATCTGACGTCTCGCCCGAGAGCCATATCCACAACTAGTCTGTCGGGAGAGAATCAAACAATATTTAACATGTTAGCTAACTTACATCTGTTCAGCTTGACCTCCCACGAGCAACATACAAGTTAACAAGAAGATTATTGATAAATAGAACACCTTTACATTTTTCAGTGGCTTTACATTCACCACCTAGTCAGTTTTTGGAAGTATCAATGCATCAAATATGTCATTTGCATCTTCGGCCAATAGTGTGCTTCACTAAAAGTTTTCCCTTTTCATAAATGAAATTATTTCATCTTATTACAGTCATCAGTAAATGAAGAGAAGCTAGAGAAAAAAGAAATAATAAGAAACATTTTATTTTGCTCTCAGAAGATATTCCTTTACCCTGACACTCAAGAAGTTCAAGAGTACACCATTCTGAGATGCCATTACCAAAACATGTACTGTATGAGAATTTGGTCTGCCTCTGATATGCTGTATCATAGCAACACGGTCATGACACTGGATCATTGGCTCGTCAGTGCATATGTTTGTAGGTCGTTTAGTCTTCCAGAAGCTACTAGATTGTTTGTCCTGTCGAGACACAGTATCATCAACAGTTTTCAGGTTGACCCACAGAAGGAAGAACTGTTTCTGGAATTCTTGTCTGCTACTTGAACATAAAACATTTTCAAACTTGGATAACCGATCAGTGTTGTGCAAATGCAACATTCCCGATTCTTAAGTATCTATCTATGATCCCTGTCAGGTAGGTCTGGTAGAGGAGATAGAGAATATCCAACGAAGAGAGGCGCGTTTCGTCACGGGATCGTTTAGTTGGCGAGAGAGCGTTACGGCGATGCTAAACAAACTCCGCTGGCAGACGTTACGACAGAGACGTTGTGCATCACGGAGAGATTTATATTTAAATTTCGGGACAGCAATTTTCAGAAGAAGTCGGACAACATATTACTTCCCCCACATACATCTCACATATTGACCACAAGGAGAAAATTCGAGAAATTAGAGCTAATACAGAGGCTTACCGACAACCATTCTTCTCACACTCTATTCGCGAGTGGAACAGAGTTGGAGGGATCAGAGAATGGTACCGAAGGTACCCTCCGCCACACACCATTAGGTGGCTTGCGGAGTATGATGTAGATGAAGATGCAAATGAGGTTTTGGCTTCATCTAAATTGGTTTCAAATGATTTTCCTGAACACTCTGGCTACAATCGTGTACATTAACTTTTACTGTGTCTTAGCTGCAACAGAAGTATTTTTTCCCAATGGAAACCTGAGGTGCATATTTGTGAATGTTTAACCTTTTTACCACATGCGGAAACCGCCAAATATTTGACATCACTAAGAAAATATCAGCAAGTCAGTGAAGCAATGCGCAGCACCTCGTGACAGCGCGCAGTAACTCGTAACCACCAGAATACAAGCATGTGGTTGGTTCGCTATATTCCACAGTATAATTGAATATTTTTATTGGTATTTTGCATGGTAATTATTGTATGATCATTTTACTATTGATTACAATAGAGAATATTTCGCGATTAGTTCTTTTAGTCCACAAAATTAAGCCAACTGTACAAAGAATATTTTGAAAACGAATACATATTTTTCTATAAATCTTGCATCTAAAATCAATAAAATGTCGCCTATGAGCATTACCACAAAAATAAAAATTTGCATTCCCTCATAAAAATTAAGGTCTGAGAGGCTAAAATTAATTTCGCAAATAAAAAACTGTCATTTACACATCTAGTTAGACACTGGCTGTGGTGCAACAGTCGCTGTTAGTGAAAATTTATTTGAGAGAAGAAATATTCCATAATTTCTACACTCCATCAACAATATAGTTGCTCATTATTAAATAAATGCTGTTAGATGAGTTCTAAGCTTACACATTCATGGGCCTGTAAAAATCCTCTTGATTTATTGTCATTACTGGTCTATAATCTCGCTGGGAATGACTAACAGATCCCTCATCTGAAGTTTCCCTAGAACTTAAAGAGTTACTATTTTCCTGAATCAGTCCGACATTTATTTCAACACAACTGACATGGGTGGGATACGTGAACAAAATGTAGTAACTAGAAGCCGCTTTCAAACTGAAGATATAATATTTTATTTACCTTCGTTTCCCCTAGTTGGAACTGCTCGCACGCTCCATTTTGTACCGACCTGGTATCTACTGGCAAAGTAGTAACGTGTCGAGCAACTACCAATGGTAAGAATCAACCATTTATATTCTTCTGGCGAGCTGCGTAGTAAGTGTCTTTTAAAGATATTGTACAATTATAATTCCAAGTACGCTGCTAAGTTTGATTTCCTTTATTTTTACGGTAGGCCTGTTTCGGCTGAGTTGTCATCATCAGGTTATCTGTGAATAAGTGCTACATAATTGTGGTACAGTGTTTCTGATTTTGTAGGTAATTATTAAACAGATTTCACTGTTACACATTTTTATATACGTCTGATGGTTATGACATCCATGCAAGTAATAACTAAAATAAGTAAGAAATACGAAAACTGGACAACCAAAATTAGCAATAATACGAAAAGACAAAAATATGTACAATTAAAAGAAAGGAAGAAAATATATAGACATAACACAGTCAGATACGTAGTCACGACACACACTGGTACGAAATTGTTTACCGTTTGACAGCTGGAGCGACACTAGCGCTCCAAGCGGTGAGAAAGCGGACATTCACAAGCGTCGCAAGAATAATATTTGTTTTTAGTTACTTTCCATTTAATTAACGAAATGGTTCTGTATTTTTGCATTCCACTGTTATCAAGAGACATGAAGCATCATTAAATACACGTGAAAACAGCCTAACCACACTGATTCAACAACATAAGCTATAATTTATTCATGAAGAAATTCTTTCGAATACTAGTATCGCAGCTAACTCCGCTGAAAGCAAGAGAATGTAAACACATATTTCATACATACATATTTCTGTTGCTATTTTCATAGGCACTCTCCATGACACACAAAAAAATTTATGGAGTCTAATGACTCACCTTTTGTTACACTTCACCCGATTTTCTGTACATGAATATTTTTGTAAATGTAATTACTTTTGCTTCAAAAGCTAATACGTTGAAGATATTGCCGTTCATGGCTCAGATTTAGCAACAATAGTTGAAGGAGGCCCTTCTGTGGTGGTTAACAGTTTTATTGCTTTTGACGATTTGTCATCACGTCTGTATAGTTAGTAAGCGATGTAAGTCGATAACCAACGGTTATTACTCCAATAACAACAAAGGAACGTAATTAACAAGCAAATAGACAGTGACAGAACCATCGATATGCTTGGATGTCAAAAGGATCAGACATACATAAAATTATAATGATGAAATCCATTTAATAAGCACCAATAAAATTAGAAATAATACATCAGAATTATCATTTATTTACAGATAAGGTGATGATGGCAATTCAGTCAAAATAGGCGTGTTGTAAAAACAATGGCAATCAAACTGAGCAGTGTACTTGGAATTACAATTTACAATGTTATTGTACACCACTCGCAGTAACAGCAAACTGTATGTAAAAAAAGACTAAATAACATACACCTTAATTCTAAAGACTGCTCTCTGTTGGTGGAGGGTATTCTGTTATGGAGGTGACTAGTGGTAGTAATACGTGCCACACACTGCACAAAATCTGACGATTCCTGCTGCGCTGTTCTTTACGTAACCGGTTTAGAATACCGCCAAGTGCCTTATGCCGGCGCGTATTTCTGACACAACGACCGGAAACACGTGTGCGCTTTGTTATCTTTATCTGTGACCTTCGTTTCTTGTCGGTTTGTTTACCTGCTCTCATTAAACTTGCCTGATGTCTTACACTTTGTTGTCTTTATTGCTGTCCGGGCACTTCGATTCGACAGCTTCCACATGATGTCGTCGTCGTCGTCAAAATTATAGGTGTATTGTGTGGTCTGATTAGGTCTATTAGTTCCAGTATATCAGATGTACCGTCCTCTACAACCTCTCGTCTAAATTCGACAACAGCTCCTCAGTCGTTCCAGTCGATATCTCGTACAAATCACATGCTAGTAATCTGTAACTTCGTAATTGCGTTACTGGGACACGTTTACCTCTTTTTTTTCCTTGGGGTCGCCGCTCAGATTCCAGGGCCTGCATATGATGACAATGATGACTCCATTCTCATCGCATTTATTCCATTCTACATCTACATCGAGACTCCGAAAGCCATTTTACGGTGCGTGGCGGAGGGTACCATGTACTACTACTAGTTATTCCCTCCCCTGTTCCACTCGCAAACAGAGCGAGGGGAAAAATGCCTCTGAATGAGCCCTAATGTCTTGTATCTTCTCCGCTGTCCTTACTCGCAATGTATGTTGGCGACAGTACAATCATTCAGCAGTCAGCTTCAAATGGCGGTTCTCTAAATTTTCTCAGCAGTGTTCCTCGAAAAGAACATCGCCTTCCCTCCATGGACTCCCATTTCAGTTCCAGGCATCTCCGTAGAACTTACATGTTGCTCGAACCTACCGGTAACAAATCTAGCAGCCTGCCTCTGAATTGCTTCGATATATTCCTTCAATCCGACCTGGCATGGATCCCAAAATCTCGAGCAGTACTCGCATCAGCGTCCTATATGCGGTCTCCTTTACATGTTAACCACACTTTTCTAAAGTTCTCCCAATAAACCGAAGTCGACCATTCACTTTTCCTACCACAGTTCTCGGCCATTCGTTCCATTTCATATCGCTTTGCAATGCTACGCCCATATATTTAGGCGACTTCACTATGTTGAGCGGGACACTAACAATACTGTACCTGAACATTACAGATTTGTTCTTCCTACCCATCCGCATTAACACTTTCGCTGCGGCAGACGCTTATAAGCGTCAAAACAAGCCTCGAGCCAGTGCGGCTGACACTTATAAGCGTCCGCGCTCACTGGCGGATTACTCAGTATAGTTGCAGCGTCTAAGCTAGCATCAAAGAGTGTAAGCTTTTGTTTTGTGTGGTCAGTTATCGAACGTATATTGTTCGTAATGGCGGCTAATGAACCGACACCTGGACTTTCCAGTGTGAATAGGAGCAGGAAAAGTGTTAAAATTGACAGAGGAACAGTTACTTAGTGTGTTAGACGACAGTGATTTTTCTGTGTAGTGAGGACGAGGCATACCACAGAGATTGTCATTTAGAGGCTGCAGGAAAACTGCAGTGTGATGATCGCTGGAAGCACAGCTTTCGAATCACTACCGTGACAGTTCCGAATCTGACGATACGGATCACGACGATTGTGTGAAAATCGACGACGAAAAAGAGCCCGACCTGTCAGACAGAGATAATCCAGGTGAGTCCTGGCATAAAGAACAACATAATATGCAGTATCACCCATTTACGAACGAAGAAGATTTGCAAATTCCTCTTGCTGGCAATTCTCCTATGGATTTCTTCAGATTATTGGTAACAGACGAATTTTCGCAACTTGTAGTTGACGAAACGAACGATAACGCCATCAACATATTGCTGAGCGAAAATACAAAAGAGGGATCTAGGATCCGTAAATGGAAAACTCTAACTATAGGCGAATTACTAGTTTTCCTGGGTGTTTCGTTATATATGGGTAACGTTAAATACCCGCGATTACAAGACTGCTGGAAGAAAGAACCGCCGTTTGAGAATAGACGAATAGCGACGAGTATAAGCAGAGACCGGTATTTGATCATATTACGCTCTATGCATTTTGCAAAAAATCCACTTCCAGGAAAACCGAAACCAGACTATCGTTTATATAAGATACGACCTATATTGGATTATTTTAAGACGAGAATGTCTCAAGTGTATTACCCGGGAAGAGATTTATCAATAGATGAATCAATGATTATTTCGAGGGGAAGATTGTCATTTAGACAATACATAAAAAGCAAACGTAATAAATATGGCATTAAGATGTACATGCTCAACAATCCAGACGGTTTCATAAATAAGTGCGCTGTGTACACGGGAAGTAGTGGAGATATGTGGGGAAAAGGTCACGCTGAAAACGTCGTTTTGCATTTGATGGCAGAAAAGCAGCATGTTGGTCATCACATTTACTTGGACAACTATTATAGCAGTTTTCATTTAGCTACAACTCTGTTGAATCTAAAAACACTTTCCACAGGTACTCTGAAATTAAATAGGGAATATACCCCAGAAGACGTATCGGCAAAACTTGGGAGAGGAGAGACAATTGCGCGGTATTCTAATGGAGTTATGACTGAAAAATGGAAGGATCGACGAGAGGTTTCCTACATTTCCACAGAACATATAAATGTTATGGAGCAAGTGACGAATGCGCGCCAGCAAATAGTCACGAAACCTTTGCCTATTATTAGGTACAATGCGTGCATGTCTGGGACTGATAAACAAGAACAGATGTTATCGTGTTATTTATGTGAACGAAAGACTATCCAGTGGCCAAAAAAACTATTCTTTCACGACATTGACATGCTAGTTTTCAATTCTCTATATCTGTACAACAAATACTCAGGAAATAAAATGACGTTGTACGATTACAGAATGAACATTAAAAAGGGCTTCCTTCCACCAATGGACGTTCCACGAAATGTGAGCAAGAAACATCACAAACAAACACACATTGTGCAAAAGCGGGAAGCTACTGCAGGGAAAAAGCAAGTTATGAGGAAGCGGTGTTAAGAAGTGCTCGGAACGAGACAAGCGCACTGATACACCATACGAGTGTACAACCTGCCCAGACAAACCTGGATACTGCTTGCATCGCTGTATAATTTCCTATAAGTAGCAAAAACGCTATGCTATAATATCGGGGGAATTCCGATTATCAGAGACAACTTCTTTTATTTCTTTTGACATTGCATAGTTTCTTTTTATGACGTGAAACGTTAGAACTTTTTTCATGAGGACTCAGAAAATGAGGTTTCCTTTTGTGTTAAGTCGACTTATTTCTTATTGCGTTGTAAAGCGTTCACTTCAGTATTTGCGAGAGAATTTGCTGTGCTAAATTTGTTTTAATAGCACCGCAACTGAAGTGATGGGGGACACGAGAGAAACCTCCACGTAGGGTTTGTTTCGCTTACGAATTTCTACACATCCGGGCGTCCCCAGGGCGTCTATGATAAATGTAGACGGCTAATTCTCTCATACCAGGAGCAAACATGCAACTAAATTGACGACCTCTATCAGAGTCAATCTTAAAAATGCGCGTTTGAAGTAAATATAATTTCAAATGAATCCAGTTTCCTTTTTTTCCTTCTTAAGAATTTGCGTTTTGGAATCCAAATTTTTCCTGAATGCAGTGGATTTGTTGCTTGTTTGAAGTGTGTTTTTTGTTAAATTATCAGCAAATCACGAACATTTGAATGACGCCTGTAACCCCTATAGGTGTCAGACAGCAAACGGATTTTAAAACATGGCCACAATACAGTCAAAGCTTATTTGAAGTAAGGCATCTACGGTGCCATCATTAAGTCAGTATAGAACAAGATTCTACAGATCTTAACAAGGTCTTGATGTCAGCCTGTAGCTCAGGTGTGCTTAGGAGCGTCGGCTCCGAGCGGTACCCGCCGTTTCAGAGTGTTACCGGCCCGCACTCGCACTGGAGATTTGCGCGCCTGCGCCGTTGCCGCAGCGAAAGTGTTAACTTACATTTTTCCACATTTAGAGCTAGTGCTATTCATGTTACCTCCGTGTATATTTTCAATAGCTGACCCACTTTTTATTAAGCTAGTAAATTTCCATGAGGTAACTGAGTAAATCTTACAAGCATGGTGTCTGTGCTAGAAAGCAGACAACAAAATGAAATCTGTAGCAGTACGAGTGCAGAAATCTGTGTACAATTATATGTGAATTTCTGGTGCAACGTTTATTAGCTTACATAAATTGATATGTTACAATTGATGCCTACCAACAATTCTGGTACAAAAAAAGAGAACTAAAACAGCAAGATTGATCTTAGGTTTTACTTAATCATGAAAGTAAGCCGATATTATCAGTTTTGTGAGGTAGGTTGTTTTTTTATTAATTACGAATCTCTGTTTAAAGCTAAAATATTTTTTTAGATACCATGGTTCTTGTTCTTTGGACAAGGAACTGGGTTTATTGTTGTCCAAAGGTGATGTAGCAATCAGAACTGCAACCCATATTTACGTTCAAAGTTATTTCAGCGATATAGTCTCTGATAGGATGATTTTTAAGGGCTTACAGTTTTAATGTTCTGTTGACTGTGGGTAAATATCTTTACTGTTAAACTTACGGCAGACCTTGAAAAGTTCATTAATTATTACTGAAGGTAAATTACCTTCACATAGTCTTAATGGTAGGTACAGGGATCCAGCACCTCATCCAAAAACTTTGAAATTGTAGTTTTCTGGATGCGCTATCGTACTGTAGAGAAGAAAGCGAATCTCCTGACGCGGGGTATTTTTAAAGTCAAATGCAGTTTTACACGTGCAGGGATTTCATACCTCATGCGGCTGTCTGCAATCTGAATATGACGCTCTACAAGAGGCAGTAAATATTCAAAATTGTATTTCTTCAACCTAAAATTGTTTTCTAACGATTCTTCATCCTGGAATTGTAATTCCATGATTATCATGTTAGGTGTACCTAACTCACTTTTCCATACTATACGTTTCTGCCCCGAACAGCTACGTTTTCTTTTTCTATGTTTACTCAAACATTTTGACAGTTTGTGTATAGCAATATGTGCTACAACACTATCACCAACACGAACCAACTCATTTATCGCCATACTGAAGTTTCACTACACTTGCATACGTATGTGTGTGTACCTCAGCAGATGGATAAGTTTTAATGCATACAAAATCTTACATAAGGAACCTCGAATGTGTAAAACGCGCCTTTAGTTCTGTTACTGTTCTTGTTTTAATCACTTAAAATTAACATTGATGTTATTGTGCAGACTATGTTCTAACGAAACAGTCACGAATATCAAAATATTCTGATCAGTTCATTGGTAAGTTTAGAAAGTAATTCTTGGCCAGAGTCAGTGAGTGGGCTGCTTGTTTCAGCGCCGGAAGCGGCGAACCAATAAATATTTGGACTCGATAACGGATGCTGACTCTGCCGTTCCTGTGACACGCTACAGCGGCCTTCGTGACTGGCTCCCCATTGCAGTGGGGGGTTATTCCACAAGAGCCAAGTACGGATGGCATCGCGCACTAACCGCGTTATCAGTCATGCACAGCACATCACCGAACCTTCCATAATGGTAGTGTGCTTAAGAAGCCGTAAAACAGAGCCGTCCTATCTTAGTGTGGAGAGTGAAGTACCAGCAACAAGCTGATAGCGTCGTCTCCGCAACATGTGTCGGCAGGAACCGGACGTAGGATCTTTAATAGATTCAGTGTGGGACACACAGCAGACTCAGAGAATGAAGAGTCAGTCGGTTATAGACGGGAAGTTGGAAATAGGGAAGAGTGTCAGGGGAACCTCCATGAAATGCATTCACATCTGTATTTAGACAATTCCATCCTCTTTGCTACGTAGTCCTACCGAACTCCGTACTCTGCACCACTCGAAGCTTGCTTTTCAGTCGCGATCGGGGAATCGGCAGGCAACCCACCACCAATTAACCTGTACAATCTGGGTTGAGGGAAACCATGAGAAAAGTAATGGAAGACGAGGGGATTTCTAGTAGTAACGCATTAACTGACAGACTAGGAAGGGCTGCGTTTCCACACAGTTTATACAAAGAACGAATCAAGACGTGGTATGAGATCAGGGTGAAAAATTAACACTGCAAGAAGCAACTGATTTCGCCGCAACCGAAGAATGTGCAATATGTCTGATAAAGAAAAATATCAGCGGCGATTGTGCCCTGGCAAGGACAAAAAGCGGTAACCAAATGTTTTAGTTGTGGTAGAGAAGGGCATCTAAGGCAGATGTGTAGGTGGAAATATACCGTCCACAAAATGGGTACAACTTGGGAAATTCCTCCGAAACCCGAGTGTGCCCGGCTACCTGTCAAGGACATCAATGTTCAAGAATTCAAGGGGAATGGTTCACGGTACCTGTGTTCTCCCCCGGTAAGGTGCACACAATTTAATTTGGCCGGTAACACTTCTCCATGCACTAAAGAAAAATACGTAACTTGCTTCACGTGTCGCTGGCCCAGCCATTACACCCAAGATTGTCAGAAAAGCAGATGGGTCAACATGTGCAACAAAACCGCGCTGGGAAACAATTGACGAGTGTAATGATGCAGTCCCATTATGCCACGTCAGAGATTATAAGGCAATGATGATCAAAAGCGCTGTTAATGAAGAAATACGGATGGAAAGGTGGGTGCTAGTACAGCTGGAAACGAGAGCAGGTACCAAATGAGTTACTAAATTCCAAGCCATAGATGCCCATAGTGACTTGCCATTTGATGGGTTGTTAGGCAGAGAACTTCTCGAGAATAATAAGGTCGTTTTGGATTACGCATGCAGAGGGGTGTGAGAATAAGGTGAGGGTTGAATTGTAAGAAGCATAGGAAGACGCGCACATAGCCCAACTTACAGTCACAAGAAGTAGAAAATGGGAGGCCGAACGAGTTAGCTACGCGTTTGTGACAAAGTATGGCAGTGTACGGTATACAATGGCCTCGAGCCGTTGTGCCACTCAAAGAACAAAGAGGCTCAGAGGAAATAGCAGACCCGGTGCTCGACACTAACAGCTTGCCACGAGTCTTATGTAAGAGTAAGTACTCTGTTCAAATAGCCGGCCAGACGCCTCATCCGCTGTCGCTGGCCGCCGCAAATGAGCAAAGAACAGGAAACCGATAAAACTCAGAACAGTTGGAGGGCTGACAAACCGGTGGAATGGAGGTCGCGTCCCATGCAAGCACCTATTAGCGGTTGCAATGCGGAAATAATGACCGGCTCATGGGAAGAACGATCTTTAAAGGTATCCGTGACATACATGCTAGGAACAGAAGTGTTGATTCCCAAACAGGACGTTTTCGTGATCATTCGAACCGGAACATTTATCATCAACGTACTGAATGCTACAGACCAGGACGTTAGGCTCCCTACCCCTTAAGTAGAGCGATCCCACCTCCTATTAGTTACACAATCCGACATGCCCTGACTAAGAAGAAAGGGATGATAAAATATCGACAGAGCTTAGTGAGAGGAAATAAGCGAACAGTTCATTTGAATCACGAGGAAAAAGCAGCACTTGGGGAGTTCTGCTCTGCATACAACGATATGTTCCGTTTATCAGATGTGCTCACTCATACAACATTGCTGAAGCATCCAGTTCCACTGATACCAGAAGCCGAAGGCGAAATAATAAACCAGAGACCATAACGAATCCCACAGACGCGGCAAGAAGCGTTACAAACCGACGTAGAGGGGATGTTAGCCAATGGCATAATTTCACCAAGTACCAGCCCCTGGAATTTCCCACAAATAATGATTCCAAAGAAATTAGATGCCAGCGGGAGGCAAAAATTGTGAGTAGCAGCAGACTACCGAAAACTGAAAGAAATATCTTTAAGTATGGTATACCCTTTGTCCCAGATCGATGAGATCTTACACGTTTTGGGAAAAGAAAAGTACTTGTCCACACTGGATCTTGCTAAAGGATAAATCAGGTACTGATAAATGAGAAGCACTGAGAAAAGACGGCCTTGAACAGACCAGTGGCCCATTATGAATATTACAGTATCGTTATACGCCTGAAAGCTGCTCCTTCCGTTTTTCAGCATTTAATGCAAACTCTGCTGACCGGGGTACAGTGGGACAAAGTCTTTATACAGGGCGGTCCATTGATCGTGGCCGGGCCAAATATCTCACGAAATAAGCGTCAAACGAAAAAACTACAAAGAACGAAACTAGTCTAGCTTGAAGGAGGAAACCAGATGGCGCTATGGTTGGCCCGCTAGATGGGGCTGCCATAGGTCAAACGGATATCAACTGCGTTTTCTTAAATAGGAACCCCCATTTTTATTACATATTCGTGTAGTAGTTAAAGAAATATGAATGTTTTAGTTGGACCACTTTTTTCGCTTTGTGATAGATGGCGCTGTAATAGTCACAAATATATGGCTCACAATTTTAGACGAACAGTTGGTAACAAAATGGTTCAAATGGCTCTGAGCACTATGGGACTTAACATCTATGGTCATCAGTCCCCTAGAACTTAGAACTACTTAAACCTAACTAACCTAAGGACAGCACACAACACCCAGTCATCATCACGAGGCAGAGAAAATCCCTGACCCCGCCGGGAATCGAACCCGGGCGTGGGAAGCGAGAACGCTACCGCACGACCACGAGCTGCGGACAGTTGGTAACAGGTAGGTTCTTTTTAAATTAAAATACAGAACGTAGGTACGTTTGAACATTTAATTTCTGTTGTTCCAATGTGATACATGTACCTTTGTGAACTTACTATTTCTGAGAACGCATGCTGTTACAGCGTGATTACCTGTAAATACCACATTAATGCAATAAATGCTCAAACTGATGTCCGTCAACCTCAATGCATTTGGCAATACTTGTAACGACTTTCCTCTCAACAGCGAGTAGCTCGCCTTCCGTAATGTTCCCACATGCATTGACAACGCGCTGACGCATGTTGTAAGGCGTTGTCGGTGGATCACGATAGCAAATATCCTTCAACTATCCCCACAGGAAGAAATCCGGGGACGTCAGATCCGGTGAACGTGCGGGCCATGGTATGGTGCTTCGACGACCAATCCCCCTGTCGTGTAATATGCTATTCAATACCGCTTCAACCGCACGCGAGCTATGTGCCGGTCATCCATTATTTCGGAAGTACGTCGCCATTCTATCATGTAGTGAAACACCTTGTAGTGATATCGATAGAACGTTACGTAGGAAATCAGCAAACATGCACCATTTCGATTGCCATCGATAAAACGGGGCCAATTATCCTTCCTCCCACAATGCCGCACCATACATTAACCCGCCAAGGTCGCTGATGTTCCACTTATCGCAGCCATCGTGGATTTTCCGTTGCCCGATAGTGCATATTATGCCGGTTTACGTGAATGACGCTTCGTCGCTAAATAGAACGAGTGCAAAAAATCTGTCATCGTCCCGTACTTTCTCTTGTGCCCAGTGGCAGAACTGTACACGACGTTCAAAGTCGTCGTCATGCAATTCCTGGTGCATAGAAATATGGTACGGGTGCAATCGATGTTGATGTAGCATTCTCAACACCAACGTTTTTGAGATTCCCGATTCTGGCACAATTTCTCTGCTACTGATGTGCGGATTAGCCGTGACAGCAGCCAAAATACCTACTTGGGCATCATCATTTGTTGCAGGTCGTGGTTGGCGTTTCACATGTGGCTGAACACTTCCTGTTTCCGTAAATAACGTAACTATCCGCCGAACGGTCCGGGAACTTGGATGATGTCCAGGATACCGAGCAGAATACATAGCACACGGCCGTTGGGCATTTTGATCACAATAGCCGTACATCAACACGATATCGACCTTTTCCGCAATTGGTAAACGGTCCATTTTAACACGGGTAATGTATCACGAAGCAATACCGTCCGCACTGGCTGGATGTTACGTGATACCACGTACTTATACGTTTGTGACTATTACAGCGCCATCTATCACAAAGCGAAAAAAGTGGTCCAACTAAAACATTCATGTTCCTTTACGTACTACACGAATATGTAATAAAAAATGAAGGTTCTTATTTTAAAAAACGCAGTTGATATCCGTTTGACCCATGGCAGCGCCATCTAGCGGGCCAACCATAGCGCCATCTGGTTTCCCCCTTCAAGCTAGACGAGTTTCGTTCTTTGTAGTTTTTTCGTTTGATGCTTATTTCATGAGATATTTGGCCCGGTCACTATCGATGGACAACTCTGTATATCTGGATGATATCGTTGAAGTGTGTGCCTCATTAGATGAGCACAATGCACCCCTAGAAGCAGTACTGGAACGGTTGCAGTGGGGGAATTTAAAGCTCCAAGTAGATACATGTTGGTTTTCACGAAAAGAAGTTACGTTCATGGAACATGTACTAACTGCTTCGGGATTACAAACCGATCCTGCAACATATAGTAGAACACGAACTATCAGTAATAGAGTGGGCTGTTAAATATGTCCGCCCATATGCATTCGGTCGAAAATTTAAGATAATCATGAATCACAAACCACTGATGAGGTTAGGCAGCATTTCTGATCCCTCTCTGAGGTTGAGGAAGCTCCATTTAAAATTAGGGGAGTAAGACTATTAAATTCTCTATAAAGAAGGTAAACAAAATTGAGTGGCCGACTCGTCCTCACGTATTAAAAGTGTAAGTGTTGCCGAAGCCGAGCCAGAGCAACGCACGGAAGACCCTGCCCAGTAAGCAGGGGGTTGTATTGATAAAACAGCCGAAGCCGTGGTCTTGGCCGCACACACCGAGACAGGTGGCGCGGAGATGGCGGAAATCTGACAACAGAACCGTCAGCCTGATATGTGAAGACTTACACACCTCCGCTAATTGAGGAGAACGTAATAAGTTCAGCGAACCAATTCGCTGCGTTGACTCAGATGCACGAATCTCCTACAGGAGCAGTCAGGGGATGGGACGAACTTACGAGAAAGTGAAACTTGTGCTTGGCCCAGAATGAAGGCCGATATATAAAAATTTATTAAGACTTGTGAGAGTTGTCAGAAAACAAGATAACACAGGCAAAGACAAAGTAGCCGTGGAAATTCACCCCTACCCCAGAATGTGTGTTCAAAAGATGCGATATTGACATCGTGGTGCCGTTACTGCAAACACGTGTCGGAAGTCGCTACATTCTGACATTTCAGATCTCATTAACGAAATTTGTTTTAGCTGAGCCAGTTGACCCACAAGACACTGACATTGTCGCGAGAAATCTAATCGAGAACGTAATTCTGAAATTTGTGGTCCCTACATCACAACTGAGTGACAGGGGTAGCAACTTTATAACCTATAGCAAGAAGTGGGTATGTAAACTATTAAGAACAGAAAGGGTTCACAGCATGTGCTACCATCTAACCATCCACTAACCAACAGTGCACTGGAGCGCACACATCGCACCTTAACAGCGATGTTGCGGCACTATATTAGCAGAGATCAAACCGACTGGGACCACTGGATGCTATACGCCACTTTTGTATACAACACAGCACCTCACAATATCCCAAGGTACATCTCATTTCAGTTATTATTCAGTAGGAAATGTAGCCTACCCGGTTGCTCCAGAAAAAGCCGATGAATGTAGTTTATAACTACGACAGTTACGTGACCAGAATCCGGCAAAGGATGCAGATGCTGCATCAGGACGTCCACGCGGCAACACTAGAGAACAAGGAAAGTACACACATAAAAAAAGCTTTGCATCACCTCGGTTCCGAGAGTTCCAGAACCTGTACAGAAAATTAGAATAGAGATCAACATAAACATCATTTCCACCCTTTTTATTGCTCTTGAAAAACCACACATTGCGTGTTCTACCACCATTCAGAGAGACCTGCAGAGGTGGTGGCTCAGATTTCTGTACACACACGTACCTCTAATACCCAGTAGCACGTCCTCTTTCTAATGCATGCCTGTATTCGTCGTGGCATACCATCCACAAGTTCATGAAGGCACTGTTGGTCCAGATTGTCCCACTCCTCAACGGCGATTCGGCGCAGGTCCCTCAGAGTGGTTGGTAGGTCACGTCGTCCGTAAACAGCCATTTTCAACCTATCCCAGGCATGTTTGATAGGGTTCATGTCTGGAGAACATGCTGGCCACTCTAGTCGGGCAATGTCGTTATCCTGAAGGAAGTCATTCACAAGATGTGCACGATGGAGGCGCGAATTGTCGTCCATGAAGACGAATGCCTCGCCAATATGCTGCCGATATGGTTGCAAAATCGGTTGGAGGATGGCATTCACGTATCTTACAGGCGTTACGGCGCCTTCCATGACCACCAGCGGCGTACGTCGGCCTCACATAATGCCGCCCCAAGACATCAGGGAACCTCCACCTTGCTGCACTCGCTGGACAGTGTGTCGAAGACGTTCAGCCTGACCAGGTTGCCTCCAAACACATCTCTGACGATTGCCTGACTGAAAGCATATGCGACACTCATCGGTGAAGAGAACATGATGCCAATCCTGAGCGGTCGATTCGGCATGTTGTTAGGCTCATCTGTACCGCGATGCATAGTATCGTGGTTGCAAAGATGGACCTCGCCATGGACGTCAGGAGTGCAGTTGCGCATCATGCAGCCTATTGTACAAAGTTTGAATCGTAACACGACGTCCTGTGACTGCACGAAAAGCGTTATTCAACATGGTAGCATTGCTGTCAGGGTTCCTCGAATCCATAATCCGTAGGTAGTGATCATCCACTGCAGTAGTAGCCCTCGGTCGGCCTGAGTGAGGCATATCATCGATAGCTCCTGTCTTTCTATATCTCCTCCATGTCGGAACAACATCGCTTTGCTTCACTCCGAGACGCCTGGACACTTCCCTTGTTGAGAGCCCTTCCTGGCACAAAGTAACGATGCGGACGCGATCGAACCGCAGTATTGACCGTCTAGGCATGGTTGAACTACAGACAACACGAGCCGTGTACTTCTTTCCTAGTAGAATGACTGGAAGTGATCGGCTGTCGGACCCCCTCCGTCTAATAGGCGCTGCCCTTGCATGGTTGTTTACAACTTACGTATGGTTTAGTGACATCTCTGAAGAGTCAAAGGGACTGTGTCTGTGATACAACATCCACAGTCATCGTCTACCTTCAGGAGTTCTGGGAACAGGGGTGAAGCAAAACTTTTTTCTGACGTGTCTATTAAATTGTTATGCTACCACTCAGAAACCCACAGTTTTCATAAAACGTGATCACATTTTGATGTGTAATGGAAGTGTACAAAGAGGATGCACTCAGAAATTGGGTAGTCAATGGCGAGGACCATATACTGTTGTCGATGTGAAGGAACCAAATGTGATTATTCGATTACAGGGAAAGAAATGTATGAAGGTACATACAAATATATTAAGAGGGTTTTTCTGAAGTATGGGGACCAATAGGAGAAATAACAGGAAGATATTTCATATTAGATTAGTGTAAGTGAAACGAAGTGCTGTGTACTATAGTGAACGAAATTTACCCAGCAAGAATTAATAAGGGTACAAACTGTAAGCTGAGAGTCTTTTTCTATACAGGTGCCAGCGAGGCAGGCACAATGGGTTACCAGCCTTATTGGAAGTTTGTTGATGTCCCGCCTCACAGAACGAGGAACACCGTTGTAAGACGTATGAATACAACAGTTCCAGTCTGCACCGAGAATATTTTACAACGACCACAGTTTAATCAGCATATACGTATAACTTGAAGAATGTTAGCTTTTTCAGCGTAAGAGACCTACACGAGAAGGTTGAGCAAACGCAACAAATGGCCAACAGAGCAGTGACGCATTGCCTTACCAAGTTGCATCAGGTCAAGGTAAGCTTAGGCGAGTGCGAAGACCCGCAGCAGTCTATAAAATCGCGCGTAGGGAAAATTACGGAAGCAAAAGAATTAATTGGCGAGACTAGCAAGATATTTTTAGTACACCAGACTAAGGCGATGCATCTTGCTCCGAGGCAAAAATAGATGTGTTAGAAGAGCAACAAAGAGAATTTTTGCGACTGGCTAAAGGGCAATTAACTACAGCAAGAGTGTCACTAACGCGAGTCAGTCAAGTGCTAAATGCGGTGACGTGAATGAGTTGATTATTGCAGAAGTGACTAGAAAGCAGAGTGCTCCTGTGGAAGAATACGAAATCAGTACGAGCAAGGATGTGCAACATGCCATGATTCTAATAACCATGAACAGCAACTAGAACAACTTACGATCGTGTTAAATGAACTGGAACGCGAATACGATTTCTTGATTTCTGCCATTGTGTATGAGCAGAAGGATTTACTGAAGCTATACTTGATAAATCATGTACAAGTTGTTAAGTATCTTAAGCTAATTAGGGAGGCGTTGAAAGATAAATTCCCTATGAAATCACGAGGCGTCAAGGGTATCAGTCATTTCGTATAACAGATGTAGACGTATTTTTAGCAGGTACTACGTTAATACGAGTTTTGTATTAGGTGACAATGCAACATAGACTGGTATCCACAATAATGTGTGTTGCTATATTATAGCGTAATTGTAGCAATGATCCCATTCATGTGTGTTGGTATAAAGTGAAGAGATTTTATTATGCTGAAACTGCGTTCCAGGTAGAGTGATGAATCTTTTTTGAAGAACTTTGTCATATGCAAAAATGTTCTGGAATTAAAACTAAGGAAAAGTCCACAGCAATGCGCGACTATTCCACGAAAATTTTAGAATGTCGGAGGCCCCAGTTTGCAGAATTTTTCCAAGAAGAAGGGATGTGTCACGAATGTCAAAATATTGCGACCAGTTCATTAATACAGCGTAGAAAATAACTCTTGGCCAGAGGTAGTAGGCTGCACGTTTCAACACCGGAAGCGGCAAACCAACATCTGGAATCGATAATGCACGCTGGCTCTGCAGCTCTTGTGACACGCATTAGCAACCTACATGATTACTGTGTGTGTGTGTGTGTGTGTGTGTGTGTGTGTGTGGTTTGAGGTTTTCGGGCGCTAAACAGCGTGGTCATCAGCGCCCATACATGATTAATGTAGCTTCCCGTAACTTACAGGGTAGCAATGAGGACATATTCCAGAAGAGACAAATATGGTTGGTATCACACATCAACTACGAGATCAGCCATGCACAACGCTTCATCATCGCACCTTTCAGAAGAGCAGTGAGCAAAAGAAGCTGTATAAATAAGGCAGTGCAGTACCAGCAACGAGCATATGATGCCGTCTCCACAACACGCGTCAGCAGGAACCAGACTTAGGATATTTCATTAGCCTTGGTCAATGTGGGGCGCATAGCAGACTTGGAGAATGACGAGTCTGTCGGTTATAGAAGGGAACTTGTAAACAGGGAAGAATGCCAGGGGTACTACCATGAAATGTACTCACATCTGTACTTAGAAAATTCCATCCTGTTTCCTAAGTAGTCCTACCGAGTTCCGTACTCTGCACCACTCAAAGCTTGCATTTCAGCCGCAATCGGAACACAGCACGCCCACCACCAGTTAACGTCATCGAATTCATCGACCGAAGTAAGATCCCCATAACACGTCTCACTTTCTTACTCTTTCTTAGGACAAGACAACAGCATTGAATATGAAAAGTGATTTATTTATGTCAAGAAAACTGAAGTGAACATTTATGTGGAAATAAGTTATTTGCTTTTGAATCTGATTTTATAATAAAAAGATTTATTTTTCTTCATGACTGAGTTTTGTTGAGAATACTGGAATTACGGAAGTTCGAAGTGATGAGTTATCGATAATTAAAGGCAAGAGCACTGGTAATATCCTAAATGCCAACTTTTGAGAAGCCACAAAACTTATGAAACTGATGGTTCGCCAATGTTTGAATTTTTGTCTCTCCCTACTTCCGAGTTAGCAGAAAGTTAATTTAAACAATTTGCTGAAGTAATTCAGATTCCTTATAGTGGTCCCTCTGAAAAAGTCTGAGACGGTCAAGCTGAATAATTACACTTAACTGATTGAAAATTATCAACAACTTCATGTTAGGTATGACGTCTCCTGATGTTATCCGTTTAAATGATTACATGAAAGAAGTGTGTGGCACCATACCTTGAAGATAGAACCTGAGTTGGAATCTCACTGGTACCTGCTGATGGTGACGAACTCCACAAATAAAATGTTGTGCTAGCATTACACTCACACCAAGGCGCATGTCCAAGGACTGATTTTCAGACGATGGAAAGTTCAGGGTGGAATATCAACAATATCATTAAAATAATAGATTGCCACTCACCATAAAGATAAAACAATGAGCTGCAGACAGACACAGCGAAATTAGTTACTTACACACCGGGCTTTCGGCCAAAGTTTCTTCAGAAAGGAAAAGAAACACGCGCGCGGGCCAACCGACGTTTGATTTCGGCGCGGAAGCTGTTTGACAGCTGCAACTCATTTGTTATCACAGGCCACATACAACACTGCACAGCTGAACACAGTAACATCGCCGGTTGGCACGAACATCGCATCATACATCACATCAGCCCAGACGGCATAAGCAGAGCGTCATTACGGAACCGTGCAGGGAAGTGTGCGCAGCAGTTGGAACGAGTCATGTACACTTTTAGTCGGTCGAGGTTGGCTCGACATTACTCCTGCGTTAGCTATTGTGGCGTCGGTACTGAAGGCTGCCATAGTTTCACTGCTACGGGTGGCGGCTCGTCTTTGAACACGTATATGTGCTTTTCAGCTAAGAACCTACACATGTACAAAACCAATACCTCTTATGACTATGACACAAGAACAAAACATGACTTTCATGTTGACAGAAAAAAACTTGAGTCTGATACAAAAGGGAGTATACTACTCAAGCATAAAGGTGTTTAATGCACTCCCATCTGACAAAAACTCTTAACAGTGAAATGCCAAAATTTAAGAGTAAATTGAAGGAATATCTTCTGGAAAAAGGGTTTTACTCTCTTAATTCTTTAATGTAACATTGTAACTTAGACGTAATACTTTACTTGTAATATTTGCTATTGCCACTTTGTAACTTTATACATCTTACACCAGTATGGGAATTCGTCTTCAGGCAAATGGCACTATCAAATTCCTGCTAATGTTTAGTTTTTAATATGGAAAATTGTAATTTATTGTTTTATACCTCTGTTTTACCATAGAAAATGCTTAATCCTGTAACTATTAACATACTTCGTTTCTTATACACCAATTGCAGTTTACATTTGTTAGGATACACAAGTAGGCTACTGTGTTACGGTAATTTATATTGTGACTCATTCCATATCCATGCAATTCTTTTGTATACCGGATCGACGGAACACGAATGAATAAATAAATAAATATACAAATTTGACGTGGTTAATGGCGACAGTCATTGGCTTGCTGTTTACCATAATTTCTAAGGTCTGTGTGCTTCATTGTAGGGCACGGTACGAGCCAGTGTACAGCTGTGGCCTAACATTGTCCATTCGAAGCATCAGATACATGCAACTTTCCGTGTTGCATGGCACGTAAGTGGTTACGGTACCCTGTCTGGAGGCTGTAGGAGATAATACGTATGTGATGATGTGTTTTAATTGTTGAAGGAATTCCTACTGATTTTGAGCCGGTAACTGTTGTGAGCTGTCTTCCACAAGTTCCCTGGGAGGAAGCAGTGGTTCACCAATGACTAATTCCACAGCTGAGTAGTCCAAATCTTGCTTATACGTCATTCTCAGGCCCAGGTGAGCTATCAGAAAGACAGAAGTCCAGAATGTACCACGGCACACGAGTGCTGCCTTCAGGGAATGAAGGTATCTCTCGACCATGGCGGTACTAGTGTGGTTGTTGCTAGTGGTTTTGTGATGCACATGCCCGCAGAATTTAGCCAGCTGGGTGAAAAATTCCGACTGAAATTGCCTATCTTGAGCGGCGGTTATGTAGAGCGGGCAGCCAAACCTAACTAGCCAGGCTGATGTGAAGGCAGAGGATGAGGTTTCCATGGCGGTGATGTCTATAGATGTTGCTCCTGGCCAGTGCCTAAGTTGGTCAAGAAATGTAAGGAGATACCGCTGGCCATTCAACAGGGAGAGCAGTCACACAAGATCAAGTTGTACATGAGCAAAAAAGAGAGGTTACATGTGGAAAGTTATCCACTGGCGTGTGCACATGATGGGACAATTTGCAACGCTGGCATTGAAGGTATGTTCGCGCTACCCTCAGCAGCAATTCCTCTCCATACCCGGCCAAATGAAGCATTGTTACACAAAACAGCAGGTGGGATGGACTAAAGAATGATTTTGACTGTGGACACTGTCGAAAGTTTGTCGTTTGAAGGCTGACAGAAGAAAAGGGCAAGATCTTCCTCGGGAGACGTCGCTATATAGTCTGGCATCTCCCCCAGAACATCGACAAGTTGCAACTGAAATGCTGATGTGGCATCGTCGACGAACATCTGGAATTCTTGGTTGTCCTGTTGTGCACATGCCACTTCTGAAAGGTTAATAGGGCTCACTAGGCTGTTGATGTGCTAGAGACGGTACACCACCGCTTTATTGATGCTGGAAATGTGCCGTAAGTTCATACTAAATTGGCTTATAAATTCCAGATGGCTGAACTGGCAGGGGGAGCAGTTGATGCTATTCCTTTTGAATCTGTAGGTGAGTGGTTTGTGATCCGTGTATATCGTGAATGTTTTCGCATCTGTGTGAGAACGGGAGTATTTAACTGCCCCGTACACAGCCAGGAGTTTCCAGACGTATGCACTCCATTTATGCCGAGACAGCGACAGTTTGTGTGAGAAATATGTGAGTGTGGTTACCAAGAGTCTTCTGACAATTATTGCAGTACTGCACCGACAGCCATTTAACTTGTGTCTACCACTACTGCCAAAGGTGTATCCAAATTAGGGTGAGCGACCACTGATGCGTCTGCTATGCTGTTTTTAACTACTTCAAAAGTAGAGCACATCGTTTCAGTCCACTGCACTAGAGTGGTGCCTCAAGGCTTGGGGCCGGAAAGTGCTGCATTCAATGGCTCTTGCAGTTCTGCTGCAGGGTAAGTGTTGGCAGTAAGAAGACTAGTATCCCTAAAAACCAGCATAACTCCTTCACTGTTGTCAGTCATGGTATCTGCAAGATTGTTTCAAGCTTTTCAGTTAAAGATAGGGAGCCTTCAGATGAAATGCGGTGGCCTAGGAATGGCACATCAGGCTGTCCAAATACATAATTGGCCATATTCAGCACCATGCAAAATTGTTCTACACGTTTAAATACTTCTTATAGGTGTTGGTGACATTACTCCCTAGTGGCAGAAACTACGAGTATATATCATCCAGGTACGCAAAGCAAATGACAGTCCTCGTAGAACAGAGTCACTAAACCTCTGTCAGGTTTTGCAGTCTTACATACACTATAGTCTTGAATTCGCTCAAATTGTCCAAATGGAATGATTGTTGCTGTCTTGGAATTGTCCTTTTCTGGCAAAGGTATATGCTTTCGGTGTAGTCAAAAAAACTGAATATTGGTGTGCAGTGCAGGACGTAATTATAGTCACTCAACAAAGTCGTGGGATATCAATCAGGCATGGTTCTTGTATTGATTGCTCAATAGTCACCGCATGAGCAGTAAGCTCTCCCTTTCTTCAGGACAAGGTACAGTGCAGACGAGCTAGGGCTACTTGATGACTGGATTATATCCTCCTTAAGCATCGCTTGGAATTCCACTTTAGCAATGGCCAAATGTTCAGGTACCAGCCTCCTGGGGCTACAAGTCACTAGTGGGCCATCTCTGGTTTTTATGTGGTATACCATGTTGTGTGCCATGTCTAACACATGGTGGCTTGGTCAAGGTTGGATATTGCCCCAACAGTGCAGCATACTCCTTGTCACATGCCTGTTCTAGCCTGGCACCACACATCGATGTGCCATTGCAAAAACTTGTTGCCATCAGTCTGGTAACGCTGTTGACCAGATTGGCATTGGCTACATCTGGCAAAACATGGTAATGTGCCTGAAGATCAGCTCCTCTTATCAGCTCCATAACGTCAGTAATGGTATAGTTCCACATACACGGATGGTGCAGTCCCAAGTTTAACACTATCCACTGTGTTCCATATGTAGAGATGAATGAGTTGTTCGTAGCAGATAAACAGAGAGCAATCAGCAGTGGGCTGAAGTTCTTGGTAGCATCCACAAATCTGAGTCAGTATCTATTAAATATTTCTGACCAGATCTATCAGTAACAAACAGGCACCATGACTTTGTTGAGCAGTCAGCTGTGCATACTACCAGCTGCCACTGGCATTTGGATACAAACATAGTGCTGTACTTTTATGTGCATAGGAGGGCCAGCCAAAGGATAGCAATAATATTGAACTGCAACAAAAATTAAACTGCAATGAAATATAATAAACAGTTAGTAAAAGTGGTATCTGTGAAACAAGGAACCAGAATCATGTTCCATTATGGTAGACAGATTCTAGCAGTCAGAAAGCTTCAAAGGTTGTTGTTTGAATGCTTCAGTTTAAACAGAAAAATAATTTAATATGCTTGTTTGCTTACTGTATAAAATACATCAATCTGAAACAATTTTTGATTGGGGCCTTTTATAACATAAATAGAAGATTCCATTACACATTGTTCAATGTTTGTACTATTGTTCCACAGAAATACTAAAATGTATGGAGTTCCACGCCAGCATCAAGAAACTTTGCATGCTTAAAATGACATCCCAGTTACTTAAAATTTATTGTTTTTTCCATACTTTGGCTATTTATAATTAATTTAGCTCTTACGTGTTTTATGAATTCCATCATTTTAGCTTTACTTGCCAAAAGTATTATTCCATATTTATCAGGAATCTGTATTAAATGATATCCCATTGCTTGGCCTTCATTTCAATACAGCACATCATGACCAGATAATCAGCAAATAATGAAGCTGTAAGATTTACATCGTTAATGGGAAAAGTATTCCTGGTTTCAGGCACTGTCTCTGGCTGAGCCAGATGCAGCTGCCTGCCCTGTTTCAGAGGATGATTCTCAGCCTTCAAGGTCCGGGCAATCGCAGAGGGCGGGCTTGTTGGTAGTTGGGAGCTCCAATGTTAGGCGCGTAATGGGGCCCCTTAGGGATATGGCGGCTAAGGAGGGGAAGAAATCCAGTGTGCACTCCGTGTCCATTCCGGGTGGAGTCATTCCTGATTTGGAAAGGGTCCTTCCGGATGCCATGAAGAGCACAGGGTGCAGCCAGCTGCTGTTGGTGGCACATTTCGGCACTAATGACGTGTGTCGCTTTGGATCTGAGGAAATGGTCTCTGGATTCCAGCGGCTATCTGATTTGGTGAAGGCTGCCGGTCTTGCTTACGAGATGAAGGCAGAGCTCGCCATCTGCAGAATCGTTGACAGAACCGACTGCGGACCTTTGGTGCAGAGCCGGGTGGAGGGTCTGAATCAGAGGCTCAGACGGTTTTGCGACCGTGTTGGCTGCAGATTCCTTGACTTGCGCCATAGGGTGGTGGGGTTTCGGGTTCCGCTGAATAGGTCAGGAGTTCACTACACTCAGCTGGCAGCTACACGGGTAGCAGAGGCTGCGTGGCGTGGACTGGGCGGTTTTTTAGGTTAGAAGGCCTCGGGAAAGTACGGGGTGGGCTGCAATCTCAAAGGGTGCATGGCAAATACAGGACGTGCTTGGATCAAGGAACAGTCGGAATTGTGGTTGTAAATTGTTGTAGTTGTGCTGGGAAAGTCCCTGAGCTTCAAGCGCTAATAGAAAGCACAGAAGCTGAAATTGTTATACGTACAGAAAGCTGGCTAAAGCCTGAAATAAGTTCTGCAGAAATTTTTACGAAGTCTCAGATGGTGTTCAGGAAAGATAGATTAGGCAGAATTGGTGGTAGAGTGTTTGTGTCTGTCAGTAGTGGTTTAACCTGTAGTGAAGTCGAAGTAGATACTCCGTGCTAATTGGTATGGGTGGAGGTTATACTTAACAGCCGAACTAAGTTAATAATTGGCTCCTTCTACCGACCCCCAGACTCCGATGATATAGTTGCTGAACAGTTCAGAAAAAATTTGAGTCTCGTAACAAATAAATACCCCACTCATACGGTTATAGTTGGTGGGGACTTCAACCTTCCCTCGATATGTTGGCAAAAATACTTGTTCAAACCCGGTGGTAGGCAGAAAACATCTTCCGAGATTGTCCTAAATGCTTTCTACGAAAATTATTTCGAGCAGTTAGTCCACGAACCCACGCGAATTGTAAATGGTTGCGAAAACACACTTGACCTCTTAGCCAAAACCAATCCAGAGCTGATACAGAGCATCATGACTGATACAGGGATTGGTGATCACAAGGTCGTTGTAGCTAGGCTCAATACTGTTTCTTCCAAATCCACCAGAAACTAACGCAAAATAATTAATTTAAAAAAACGGATAAAGAGTCACTAGAAGCCTTCCTAAGAGACAATCTCCATTCCTTCCGAACTGACTATGCAAATGTAGAGGAGATGTGGCTCAAATTCA
Organism: Schistocerca piceifrons; assembly: GCF_021461385.2. Lineage (NCBI taxonomy): Eukaryota > Metazoa > Arthropoda > Insecta > Orthoptera > Acrididae > Schistocerca > Schistocerca piceifrons. Next base: position 313,353,095 of record NC_060142.1, on the reverse strand, counting down.
AAGATATAGTAGCAACAGCAATTGAGAGATTCATACCTCATAAATTGGTAAGAGATGGAACTGATCCCCCATGGTACACAAATCAGGTCCAAACGCTGCTGCAGAGGCAACGGAAAAAGCATGCGAAGTTCAGAAGAACGCGAAATCCCGAAATTGGCTAAAATTTACAGACGCGCGAAATTTGGCACTGACTTCAATGCGAGGTGCCTTTAATAGGTTCCACAACGAAACATTGTCTCGAAATTTGGTAGAAAATCCGAAGAAATTCTGGTCATATGTAAAGTACACAAGCGGCAAGACGCAGTCAATACCTTCGCTGCGCAGTGCCGATGGTACTGTTACCGACGACTGTGCCGCTAAAGCACGGTTTTCCGAAATTCCTTCAACAGGGAAGACGAATGGAATATTCCAGAATTTGAAACACGAACAGCTGCTAGCATGAGTTTCTTAGAAGTAGATACCTTAGGGGTTGCGAAGCAACTCAAATCGCTTGATACGGGCAAGTCTTCAGGTCCAGATTGTATGCTGATTAGGTTCCTTTCAGATTACGCTGATACAATAGCTCCCTACTTAGCAATCATATACAACCGCTCGCTCACCGATAGATCTGTACCTATAGTTTGGAAAATTGCGCAGGTCGTACCAGTGTTTAAGAAGGGTAGCAGGAGTAATCCATCGAACTACAGACCTATATCATTGACGTCTGTTTGCAGTAGGGTTTTGGAGCATATACTGTATTCAAACATTATGAATCACCTCGAAGGGAACGATCTATTGATACGTAATCAGAATGGTTTCAGAAAACATCGTTCTTGTGCAACGCAGCTAGCTCTTTATTCGCACGAAGTAATGGCCGCTATCGACAGGGGATCTCAAGTTGATTCCGTATTTCTAGATTTCCGGAAAGCTTTTGACACCGTTCCTCACAAGCGACTTCTAATCAAGCTGTGGGCCTATGGGGTATCGTCTCAGTTGTGCGACTGGATTCGTGATTTTCTGTCAGGAAGGTCGCAGTTCGTAGTAATAGACGGCAAATCATCGAGTAAAACAGAAGTGATATCAGGTGTTCCCCAGGGAAGCGTCCTGGGACCTCTGCTGTTCCTGATCTATATAAATGACCTGGGTGACAATCTGAGCAGTTCTCTTAGGTTGTTCGCAGATGATGCTGTAATTTACTGTCTAGTAAGGTCATCCGAAGACCAGTATCAGTTGCAAAGCGATTTAGAAAAGATTGCTGTATGGTGTGTCAGGTGGCAGTTGACGCTAAATAACGGAAAGTGTGAGGTGATCCACATGAGTTCCAAAAGAAATCCGTTGGAATTCGATTACTTGATAAATAGTACAATTCTCAAGGCTGTCAATTCAACTAAGTACCTGGGTGTTAAAATTGCGAACAACTTCAGTTGGAAAGACCACATAGATAATATTGTGGGGAAGGCGAGGCAAAGGTTGCGTTTCATTGGTGGGACACTTAGAAGATGCAACAAGTCCACTAAAGAGACAGCTTACATTACACTCGTTCGTCCTCTGTTAGAATATTGCTGCGCGGTATGGGATCCTTACCAGGTGGGATTGACGGAGGACATCGAAAGGGTGCAAAAAAAGGGCAGCTCGTTTTGTATTATCACGTAAAAGGTGAGAGAGTGTGGCAGATATGATACGCGAGTTGGGATGGAAGTCATTAAAGCAAAGACGTTTTTCGTCGCGGCGAGATCTATTTACGAAATTTCAGTCACCGACTTTCTCTTGCGAATGCGAAAATATTTTGTTGAGCCCAACCTACATAGGTAGGAATGATCATCAAAATAAAATAAGAGAAATCAGAGCTCGAACAGAAAGGTTTAGGTGTTCGTTTTTCCCGCGCGCTGTTCGGGACTGGAATGGTAGAGAGATAGTATGATTGTGGTTCGATGAACCCTCTGCCAAGCACTTAAATGTGAATTGCAGAGTAGTCATGTAGATGTAGATGTTTTTATCCTGGCAATAGAAATATAAAAAAGTGCACATACTTGTCTAATTCCTTGGGTAGTGTTTAGACAGACACTTCAATTTCTAAAAAGTATGCATTTTCATTTTATGTGCAGGGATTTAATTGCTGCACTTGAACTCCAATACACTGTGGTGGCAATAGTCATGGGATAATGATATGCATACATACAGATGGTGATAGTATTGCATACACAAGGTAAAAGGTCAGGGCATTGGCGAAGCTGTTATTTGTACTCAGGAGATTTACGTGAAAAGTTTATGATGTGATTATGGCCACATGATGGGAGTTAACAAATTTTGAATGTGTACTGGTAATTGGAGCTAGATGCATGGGACATCTCGTTTCAGAAATCATTAGAGAATTCAGTATTCTGAGATCCACAGCGTTAAGAGTGTGCGGAGAATATCGGATTTCAAGCATTACCTCTCACTGTGGACAAGACCAGCGGTATTTGTATAGAGTTATCTGTGCTAACAGAAAAGCAACACTGAATGTAATAACTGCAATAATCAATGTGGGATGAATGACAAACATATCTGTTAGCACAGCGTGGTGAAGTTTGGCACCAGACCACCAACATCAATGCCTTTGCTAACAGCAAGACATCACCTGCAGCACCTCTCCTGACATCATGACCAAGTTCTGATCTCAGTTGGTAAGACCTGATGGTGCATTTTGAACGTGGCGCTGACCCCACGAAGCCATGGAAACACACATTGTCAACAAGGCACTGTGCAAGCTAATAGTGGATCCACAATGATGTGGGCTGTGTCTGGTCCATCTTAATCAACCATTGGCTGGTAATGTTTATGTTTGGCTATTTGGAGACCATTTGCAGCCATTCGTGGACTTCATGTTCCTAAACAATGATGGAATTTTTATGGATGACAATGCACTATGTCACAATCCAAAATTGTTCACAACTGGTTTGAAGAACATTCTGGGCAATTCAAGCAAATGATTTAGCCACCCAGATTGCCCAAAATGAATCCCATCAAACATTAATGGAACATAATCGAGAAGTCAGTTCACGCACAAAATCCTGCACAATTGCGGACGGCTATAGGGGCAGCATGGCCCAATATTTCTGCAGGGGATTTCCAACAACTTGCTGAGTCCATGCCATGTCAAGCTGCTACAACACACAAGGCAAAATATTAGGAGGTATCCCTTCAAATACACTTCAGTGTATTTTTCACTGCTTCCCCCATAAAAACTTCAGTGGTGTTTTTAAAATGATTTTGACTACTAGATATCACAAGAGGAAAATCATCCAGTATAAAAGGAGGCAGAGAAGATTTTGCTGTCAGTAGAGAAGCAGTAACAGCAGAAAGTATTAGTCAGGAGGGCATAGGGGCTTCAAATGTGGACTAGTCATTGGACATCACCTGAATAATAAATCCATCAGGGACTTTTCAACTGTTCTAAAATTCTCAAGTCAACTGTTTGTGATGAGACCGAAGTGGAAGTGTGAAGAAACAACCACAGCTAAGCCAAGACCAGGTAGACAACATCTACCGAGAGACAGGGACCGTCAACCAAGTGGAGTGTGGTCGTAAGAAATCATATGAAAATAGCAGAAGTAATCGCTCATGAAATCAGTGTTACAGGAGTCCAGTTAGCACAGCAATTGTGTGTAAGGAGTAAAACAGAATGGGGTAGAATGGTTGAGCTCCTCATAAGTGAAACATTTCTGTGGTCAGTACTAAGCAACACTTGATGTGGTGTAAAGAGATATGACACTGGACAGCAGATGATTGGAAATTAATGATTTACAGTGATGAAACACACTACACTCTGTGGTCATCTGATAGAAGGGTTTGAGTTCAGCAAAATCCCAGAGAATGTTACCTGCTGCCATGTTTGGTGCCTACAGTGAAGTGTGGAGAAGGTAGTGATAAGGTATGTAAATGCTAAATGTGGAAGGATATGAACTTATTTTACAGCAGAGAAACACTTTGGAGTTGTTAATAGTATCATGACAATGAAGCCTGTCATAAAGCAGCATCTCTCAGACAATGGCTTCTGCTTAGTACTTGACTCATCCAGTAAATCTCTACAGGTTGTGGGATGTCATTTGCACCCCCCCCCCCCCCCCACCCCGCAAAACGCACATGAAAGTTATATGTAATATCAAAATATATTTTTTTAATAAATTAATTCTGTAATGGAAATGGATAGATAAAAGACCTACTCACCAAATAGCAGCAGGAGAACACACATATAAAAAAATGTGGTTTATTTATGCAAGCTTTCGGAGCCAGTGGCACCTCCTTCCAGCAGAAGGCACGAAGAGGAAGGAGTGGGGGGGGGGGGGGGGGGGGAAGAACTACAGAGGTTTAGGATAAGGGGAAAAGGAAAAGGGGTTGAGCTCGAAAAAGCCACCCAGAGCTCTGGGTCAGGGAAGACTTACCGGATGGAATGAGAAAGAAAGACAGACTGTTCGAGACGGCACCGGATGAGATTTGAAAACCTGAGAGCTTAAAGGTGGAAGACAGGGTAATGTGCACATCAGAGATTACTGCTCAAACATCGCGCATGAGTGAAGAGTGGAAAGCTAGGTGCATTGTTTGTAACAGTGTTGGGAGTGGGACAGCAAAAAATAGACAGGTCAGCAAATGAAAGATGTAGAAAGTTAAAACAGAATGAAGACAAGAGTAGTTACTGTGAAGAAATGCTGAGATGGAAGAAATTAACATAAATTAATGCCAGTTGGGTGGCGAGAACCAAGGACATGTTGTAGTGCTAGTTCCCACCTGTGGAGTTCTGAGAAACTCATGTCTGTGGGAAGAATCCAGATAGCATATGTGGTGAAACAGGCACCGAGGTCACAACTGTCATGTTGTAGAGCATGCTCTGCAACAGGGTATTGTGTGTAGATGGTATACACTGGCTCTCATGCTGCAATTCCTGTGTTAACATTTACACTTGCTGAGCTAAAGCAGCAACTGCATCCATGGTAGTAGTAGTAGTAGTAGTAGTAGTAGTAGTAGCACAGGTTTCCAAAATTTTGCATACTCTACTTCTATCTTAATTCAGCTGCTAGAGAGAGAGAGAGAGAGAGAGAGAGAGAGAGAGAGAGAGAGAGAGAGAGAGAGAGACACCAACTTCCACATCATCTACACTCCGTACAACTGCCAGCCAGATCACCCAATTTGCCAGCACTTAGAACAAGTAGCTGCTACAGCTCTGGTATATAGCAAATTGTGTCCAGACAAATTACAAAATGGACACCTCACTGGCTCTAAATTATCATGTCCACCATTACCTCTCTAAACAAAGATGAGACGACAGGTCTCTGTGGCTTCACAAAAGTAAGTCTAAACATCACATACCCTAGCTTTCACAATTAACTCTCACACCCAGAGCAAATAATACAAATAAAACTAGATACATGCATCAAATAGTGCTAGTAATACCACCAACTGAAGTGGCATTGCCTTACTCACCACTCATGAAAACCATGTCTCTCAGTAAACTGTAGGGTTTGATGTGGATGAAAACCTTCTGACAATTTGTGTTGGGAAACAAAACAACCCTCAGCCTATGCCCATTCATCCTAACTGATAACTCAGTTGTAACCATGCAAATGTAAAAGGCCAAACAATGTTTACATGTCATATACCAGCTGTTATGTAAACTCTGTTCAGTCTTTTACACTGGATGAATACCACCAAGTTATTAATTAGTATGAATGGGCCGAGGCTGAGGGTGTATACTGGCAACACACAATATCCTGTTCCAAAGCATGCTCTACAACATGACAGTTGCAACCTCAGTGCCTGTTCACCATACTTGCCATCTGGATTCTTCTCCCGGACACCAGTTTCTCCAAACTCTGCAGGTCGAAACTAGCCAACATGTCCTTGGTTCTCACACAATCCTCCTAGGCTTAATTTACATTAACTTCTTCCATACCAGCATTTCTTCACAGTAACTAGTCCTTTCTTCACTCCATTTTAGTTTTCTACATGTTTCATTTGCTGACATGTCTACTTTCCACTGCCCTGCTCCCACCTCTGTTACGTACAATTCACTCCACTTTTGACTCTTATTGACTCATGCACAATGTCTTGCATATTACCTTGTCTTCCACCTATAAGCTCTCAGATTTTCAAATCTCATCCAGTGTGGTCCTCAACAATCAGTATTTCCTTCTCATCCCATCCCCTAAGTCCCCCCTGACCCACGGTTCTGAGTGACTTTTCCAAACTCTAGCCCTTTTCTTAAACATCTCTAATTCCCTTCCCTTCACCCCTTTTCCTTCCCTTTCAAGCCCTCTGTGAGGAGACACTGGCTCCAAAAGCTTTATCAGGAAAGCCTTTTTTATACGTATGTTCTCCTGCTGCCACTTGGTGAGTAGATTTTTCTTATCTATCCAGTTACATTCCACTGTCAAAAATAAATTAAATCTCTCTGATCTTGCTTTAGCAAGAAACAACAACATTCTTAAAATTGACCATCTGCCCCAAGTCCCAATCTGAACACAAAGAAAGACCTTTGGGGTGAGTTAGAATTCTGAGTGCCTCAGACTCCAATCTCCAGCATAACTGCCTTCTCTCGTTTCGGCTCTTGAGGAGGAATGGACTGCCATTCATCCACAGACATCACAATGAAACTGATCCCCAGCAGAGTTCTAACTGCCATAACAGCAAAGAGTGAACACACCCCATATTAATGCCCACTAGTTGGTGTGTTTTAATCAGATAGTTATGCCACGGTTTATTTAGATGCTTCGCAGCTTTGTATGCTTTACAATGGGTTTAAAGTACTGGATATCAAGTTAGGTAGTGCTAATTATATCATACCAATCTCTTTCCTTAATTTTGTGCACTTCTTTACTTACGTGTGCTGATTTCCTGTTGTATTCTAATAGATAAAGTATATAACTAGATGATGACATCATCTTCAAAATAATTCTTTTCCTCATTTGACAGTATCTTGATGTGTTCTAGCAGATTTTCAACCCAATTCTAGAATATACATGGAGGAAAGCTTTCCCTGTTAGTACTCCTAATGAAATCATCTTGGGATTCTATCTGGGCAAAGATGATGCGAATGACGCTCATTCATATGTCACAGAATTCGAACGCAGCCACTCGTATGAAAGCCCAAGATGTTTTCATATAGAATTATGGAATGTTTCTTTTTTCTCATTTTTAACACATTAGTAGTAGTTTGTGTTGTAGTTGTAATCACTATTCATTTTTCATTGTGTTATCATTCACAGGTTCAAATCGATTGTCATTTAGTCTACTTTAGTACAGAAGCTTTAACCAGTAAACCCTAAAACCTTCCTATTTCCACTGGGTGAGAATTTCAGTGTAGTTTCGTTTTGAGATATACCACACAACACAATATGAAGTGTCTCAACTTCATATTCAACATCAATAATACCACGAATTCGATTAAATTACTTCAGAAAATATATGGACAATTAGCTACAGACTGGATTGTTTCTCCTGCAGTCTTGTCAGGTACTATAAACTGTACAATTGTCATTGCTACTTCTTCTCTCTTTTATGACTTAAGTGATACATAAAACATACTAAATACTCAGATTTTGATTTCTTGTCACCTCTGGGACATAATAACCAATGTGATAAAACAATCCTGTAGGTTAGTAGCAACAGCAGCTGTAGTACCATAACTGTTTGAGGTATTTTTGGTAACTGGTATTTATATCCACTGTTAATATGCATTACTTATAAAACAATTTCAATTTTTACCACAAGAAACATCCATCAGCAGCATGTGTCACTTTAATATCTATCTGAATCGTGGTACACATAAAATCATCCAAGTTGCACAAGGCATTTAACTGTAAGTGATAGGTTAACAATTTCGGACACATACAACAAGCAACGGAGGCTGGAGGGATCTGAAACAACTGTTTGGGGCTGGTTGGTGAATTTCGGAGGCCACACGGATTACTACATTGATTTTTTTGATGACATCTGAGGAGGGAGGGTCAGCTTCCTGGTTTATATTTGCTTTCCTTCAACTTTGGGAGCCAGTGTAGGGCTTTTTTTTTTCTCCATAGGACAACAAGAGTCAAAATTATTATATCACAGAATGAGTCACTATATATACAGTTAAAAAATTAAAAATCTCAGATTTGTGGCAGTATATACAAATAACAAAATATTGTTAAAGGCTGGAAATTACAGTTAGAAATTGCAGTACAGCAAGAAAAGTACTGTGTCCCACAAAAGCTTTACCACTTATCTCTGAAATTCGATAGTTTAGCACAGAAATTTTTCAGCTTTGTTGGAAGCCCATTGAAAATGAAACCAACGTAACTGTAAATAACTTTACATTTAGTTTTGACAGCATCAAAATGTATAGGGAAGGCAAAGTTAAAAATTCATGTACATTTTGAACACCAGCCTGCACATAATCCCAAAAAGTGACACTGCAGATCATTTTGATGTCTCTTTTCTGGGGTGTTAATGTTCTTGGAGAACACAAAGAGATGCCCCTGAATGCAGTACTATAGGACTTGGGGAAGTGGAAACAAGGTAAATACACAGCTCTGCTGTTTTACTATCAGTGACAATGGAGCTCATTTTTATAGTAATAATAGCTGTAATCTGTTACAGATGCAGGTGACTGAAGAGTGCTTGATCAGTGTTACGGCCAGTGTCTTCAGCTGCAGTGTTCCCAAACTGTCATGGATAAAATGGTAACTCAACATTTAGCAAGCTGCAGATTTGCCTTTCTATAACAACATTGTACTACCTCTACGTCATCAAGCAGCTCTTGTGGAAATTTAAGTCTTTCAGCGAAAGACTGATATAGAAGGGGGTAATTTTTCTTTAAGACAAAAATGCAGCATCTAAGAGCCAGACATTGAATGTAATGGGTCTTTCTGGATGCTAGCAGTTGGGGCAGCAAAAATGTGTATCACACATGATTATGCACACTGAAACGATCTTTTGAGAAAGAATTGCAATTGTAATTGGGAACTGCCGCTACAAACACGTCAGTTCTTCATGTAATACTTAATGTTTGTTATAGTCCAGCATTTTTTTAAAATGCTGATTTATTGTCATAGTCATGTAAAACATGCTGCTGATGGACGTTCAGCTCCTCCACTAACCTCGCTCTGCAGTGTTTACTAATATGAAAATGACGTTCACTTTATGTTAATTTAACTGGTTTTAAAAATTAGGACATATAACTTGTCTAATATGCAATGTAAATATCACCAAGAACATAAGGATGATTAATTTTATCACACTTTTGATAGCAGGGTGGATCGAAATAGAGCAATGATCCATTGAATTATTGAAAAACCATTTTAACTTTCATTTAAAGTGATTCAGGAAAGCCACGTGCACAGTTCACTTTTAATGAGTTTTGAGTTAGAGTCCCACAAAAGAAATGCAAACTAGTGATATATGTGGTAACGGAGAGATACTTCCTGTGCAAATGATATGACTGCAGAGTATAGATTTTTTTAAAAAAATATTTAATAGAGATTCTTTCTTTGGTATGTAATCAATATAAAATACAGCACATTACAAATTATCAAAATTCAGTCTGCTAAATAATTTACATGGCAGCTTTACAAAAGCAGCTAACACTTCTACAAAAGAATCACTGTCACAGCCTTGACTTATTAAAATACCTGAGACATGAGCTTTCAGTTAGGTCTATATTCATTTTTTTTAATGCCACCTTTATGTTAATTTTAGCTAGCATTGTTATTTCCAAAACTCTTTGACTCCTAGTCATCACAAGCACGAAAATCATCCCATGAGACAAATCTTTGACTGACTCTAAAACAAGACACCTTAACTTTTGTTGTTATAATAATCACTACTGATTTGCCAAGGGACGGTTTACTCTTAACAGCTGAAGCAGTTTTAGAAATATGAGCAACTATTAAAAATAACAGTTCCTACCATTCAGATATAATTTAAAGTGATCATACAAACTACTGTTCAAATACAATGAACTACAACTAAACACAATATATTTACGCAACTGATACATACATTACTCCATTTTTTTATAATCGTTGTTAGAACATAGGTAACATACTAAGTAAAATCAACGGCACACGAAACAAGAAGTAACTGCTCTTAATACTATTTTACTTTTGCCGCAGGGCTGACCCTGCCATTCAGCTATATGGAAAAAGGATTATGATCAGTGTTTCACAACTTAACTCCTATATTTGCTGCCTCTTCATTCACAAAGAGAAGATTTGTGGTTAGGTAAGACAAATTCAGTACAACATCTCATGATTGTGGCTGTACATCAAACAAGACAATCCAGTCTTCTGGAACACAACCAGTGTTTATATCTAATACATATCTAACTCGCATACCATTATCTGTGAGATTTATAATTTATCTTTGTACACTCATTACATCCTAAGCAGTATACGCAGGTTGCTTTATTCCAACCTCAATATATTTGGCACAAACCATAATTTTTGTACACAATATCTAAGACAATTAGAACAACAAACAATCACAAATAAGAGATTCACAAAGTAATTGAAAACATGGAGCCAATGGAACAGAAATGAAAGGAAAAAGAAACTGAAGCCATGGTTTGAAATTCTGGTGCCAATCAATTAGCTAGTGCGTGAAGAACAACTTTTACATGGCAAAAAACTACCTAATGACATAGTTTACCTCAGAGCAACAAATAAAAGAACTAATGCCAGTTTCGTTTAATTAGTTTGCTTGATCATTACTTTTTACTATTAGGTTTAATGAATTTACTAACTGTTATACTGTAGGAAGATCATATATGTTGCTATGAATGTGGAAGACAAAATAAAAGTTTCAAACTCGTGACCTTTGTCTTTTTCAGGCATGTGCTCTAGCAACTGAGCTACCCAGGCTCAAGCTCAGGTGGTTGGGTAGCTCAGTTGGTAAAATACTTGCCCACAGAAGGCAAAGGTCCCACACTCGAGTCTCAGTCCTGCACACAGTTTTAATCAGGAAGTTTCATATCAGTGTGCAATCTGCTGCAGAGTGAAAAGTTCAGTTTGGATATAACAACTTGCCTCTTTAAGAATCACGATCCCATTCACATGGAATGAAAATTCTATCCCAATTGAGTGCCCAGCCTGTATAATCATTGACAGCACTTTCGGTGGTGAGGAGGTAAATAAGAAGCTTTTCAATATTCCTATCTCCACCACTCATCTCTTAACCATTAATTCTCACTGAACTGTCAAATGCATTACTACACATGTGAATCAAAAAATGTATTCACATATTTTATGAAGTGTACTCTCAGCAAACGATTTATAGAATGCAAGTTTTGTCAAGTAGCTTTTAAAATCATTGCAAAGACACATGAAAAATGAAACTTTGGGCCATATTCTTATTAACATGTTTATCTTATGAGAATTCACTCTTCCGCCATTTATATCCGTGCACATTTTATATTTTTCACCAAATGAAAAAAGGGCACCTCCATTACTACATTAAAGAAACTAAGGACTTCAGGTTAAATATTTCCATGATATCATTCTTAGTATTTTATCACTGTAGGTGATATTGTGGAAAATAGTTAAAGAAAATTGTAATGCAATACCACTAGCTATGACAAGCATAAGCAGCTGCCTGTAAATATTAAGTTACACACTGAATATTACAACAGAGACTTATAATATAAAGAACATGCAAAAATTAACATAAAAAATTACAACAACATGAGTATCTCTCATTAAAACAATACAAAAATAGTTGCTATGTTGTAAGTAAACTTTTCCACAACAGTTGCAGTGAGTCTGACATAATAGTCCTTAGATGTAATATGGGTTTGCTCACATAAGCTAATTGGTGTGTGTATATGGTGCTGGTATGTTAAACAAAAAAGGTACAGAACAATATCGCTGATATCACAGTAGAAAATAATATGGTACTAAAGTACAGGTTCTAAGGGAAAAAGCTGTGTTTTCTCATTCTACCCCTGTTACTATGATACTGTTTGGGCACATAAGGCTTGAAAAATGGAACAAATACATAACTGAAACCATACCAGTCTCTAGCTGCTATTTAATTCATGTTACATTATGAAATTTCACTGTTGTTTGTTCTCATGTCATTGTAAATGATACACAGAAACACATTTACCTTTATTAAAAAAATTACATGGAGCAAATCATCTACCAATGTCCAAGAAAGCAAAGTAGAAAGATATTGTAAAGAATACAAGTTTTTGCATAATATACAAGTGAATAAACTGCTGAAACCTGTTTTGTTGATGTTCTCTAGAAACATTTTTTGTTCATGTTCTCCAAGATAAACTGACAATGCAATATGGGCTGGAGATGGAAAACTGAATGACACCTAATATGAATTTCATATGCTGACTGCACTTCATAACACGTTTAACGCACCAAACATGACTGTATAGTCGTGAATTTCTGCAATTGATCTCAAACCTTAAAAACATAACATTTTACTTGCAATAAAAATGAATACACAAATATATGTTCATCACTCTTGAGATGAAAATAAATGAGTGACATTCTGTAGCTCCACAAGCAGTATGCTCAAGAATTTCTAGTACCCAATGACAAGCTGGCATAGTTATTTTTATCTTAAAGTGATGTTTCCATTTTACTGTCTGTATTTTAACAGAACTTTCATGACTATCATTGTAAAATCATACACATATGCCTGCATACAGTACCGAAAACTTTGAAAAATACTTGGGTGCTGTATAATAACTGGACTACAGTTGCTTGTGTTTTAAAATATTTAGGAACAGTGACACAAACATACACTAATCACATACAGTTGGAGCTATAAAATACTGTGATTCCTGAATCAAAGCTCAGTGTAGCCATAACAAAAAAAATTCTTTTCACATTCCTTCCTTCGATGTACATTTAGTAATCTACCTGGACTAACTCTTCCGTGGTTCTTCATGGTAAGTCTACAACAATGAGTATAGTAAGAGAGTATTTATGAATATTTCTAACTCTTCTAGTACACTGGATAAATTCATGGCAATATATATCAACCACAACCAAACATCATAAAATGTCAGTGAACTAGCTGCTGTCTCTGCTGTCTCCTACAATTTCTGAATTTATCCGCACATTCCTGGGTACACTTTTAGTTCTCAAGGGACCAATATAACTTAGTAAAACAGGTAAGAAAATTAAACCATGTCCAGCTCCAAAAAGAATAATGAGAAGATACATTCTGAAGTAAAAAACCTGAAATATCTGAGAGTTTGCAAATGCTAAAACTGTTATGCCAACAAATTTCGTTAGTGTAATTCCAGAAAATACTGAGCTCCCAATATTAGTCAGTGAATCTGAGACTCTCAACACTCTATTTCTCTCATCTGAATGGATATAAAAATGTAGGAGATGTGAGCAAAATTCAACTGATATTCCAAGGGACAACACCAAGTTAATAAGTGAAACTGCATTCAGTGAGATGTGCCACCAGTACATTATTCCAGCAATGTCAACAACAATTGCAATTATTGTTAACATCAATATTAGAGCTGATGCTATATCAAAGCTCATTAAAACAAATGTCACAATGAAAATACCTGCAACAGAAACACCTAAGATTTTAAGTGTATCATGCCACATCGTTAGGTACTGTTCATAGAAAACATAAAAGACACTGTATGGAAAGACAATTACTTCTGAATCAACGCTGTTGTTTCTTAACACCTCATTTATTGCATTTGATATATTTGCTGACAGAGAAACTGCAGCCCCAAAAGCCTCATAATAATCTCTCGAACTTTTCAGAACTGTATGATAACTCATAAAATAACTGGCTCTAAACTCTGACAAAGTGCCATTATCAAACTTATAGTTAACAGCACTAGAATATGAGCCATGACCAGCTTTCGCACATGTTGTTGTGGGATTGTCTTCCAGGAAATAAGGTAAATACTTTTTAAAATCTCCTGCTTCAGGACGATAATGGTTATCTAGCTTGATATCACAATATCTGCATTTAGGATAGTCATTTGGACAGAAGGAGCCATTATTGGGAAAATATTTACAACAGTTATCAATACTACACCAATCAAAATAATCATCTATCCACGAAGTTGCTGGTCGAGCTATGTATGTGATATTTGGCTGCCTTGAAGCACTAAATATCTTAGTTGTAAGCGAGTTATGGTAACAATACTGACTGCCACAGAGGGAATTTTGTACAAAATCTTGTGAGTAATCAATGTCCCCATGGACAACAAAATACACAGGAGGTCCAATGGACAAATAATTTTTCATAAACTCAAAATATTTTGATACATATGAATCCCTTGGCATAGACAATTCTTGATCCAGACCCACTTCCAAATTGGGAATAAAAGCAATATTGAAACACAGAAATCCAAAGAAAGCAACAAACACAAAAGCCCGTACAGCTGAATTCATTAAGAATGGAACATATTTTGTTCTAAAAAATTCATACAGAACACCATCAGACGAAATGGAGTCTGACTGTGAGCTCTGCACACAACAACAGATATCAAAACGGTTGTCTTCTTGTCTGCGAGAATCCAATGCCAGTAAACTGACAAAGCAAGAAACCTGAAGGACAAAATCAACAAGAAGAGCAAAACCTGAATACATCGCAAATTCACGAACTGCTGGCATGCCTGATGTTGTTCCAAGAAAAAAGCACAAGCATTCAGCTAAAGTTGAAAGTAAAATGGATGGTCCTACATGTGACATAATGCGTCCAATGTGCTCTGCTTGACTCTCATTCTCAAAACGTTTGCTTCTCTGGTATGACTGCACAATAATAAACACATTATCTACACCTACAGCCAAAATAAGAAAAGGCATAACTTCAATAATAATCATAGTAACTGGGACACGTATGTATCCAAAAAATCCTACAGACGCTGCTACTGATGCAAGAACAATAAGGACACCACCCAGGCCAAGTGAAATTTTTGCATTAATCAACAACAACGCAAAATCTTTCATTATCTTACTACACAAATTTGAATCCTCTCTATTCCTTCCTCCGGCTTGGGTACTGTCTTCAAGCACATTTTCAGGGTTATTTGCCATTTTGGATCCTGTTACTTTACCTAAAGAAATAGCAACATACAAAAACATTGCCAGATAACTAATGAAAACTGTCTTTACATCTGCTGTTGAGCTGCGCTCCAATTCATCCTGAATTGATCGTTCTGCATTGAAAGCTACATTCATAAAGGGAGGTTTTGTTTGCGTCCAGTTTCTCATAAACTCAATAAAAAGTTTCTCCCACTTCAGTGCTGGTTGCAGCACTGTTTCATTTTCATAGTTTCTGACAACGAACGTAAGTATGAGAGCTGTGGCATTCTCATAATTTGGATTCTCTGACAAACTATTTTCATCACTAAGAAACCCACCAACAGCAAGTGCAGGATCTACTGCTCCCCTAAAACGAGCTAAACAATTGATATTATAAGGATTTTGACTACAAGCTTTAAAGTGATCTAAATAGTTTACAGTATAATTAGATTCCTCACTTGTAGAATTAAAAGTATCTAAGTCATCTTGGTAATAGCCCCATATACTTTGTACTGCACAGTCTGAAACCTGTGCAGGACCTGTAAAAGGAGATGTGAGAGGGGCAAAACAAATTTTTTCAAGACCGACACCATCAGATTGACCCAGCAATTCTATCTGTCTCTGAAGTTTATACACCTCTAACAGGAATGTTCTGTTAAACACTGGACCAAATTCCACAGGGCCATTAGATGTTTGATGAATTATTTTGTCAAGTCCTACTGTTGTAAGGATTATCTGTTCCATACGATAAAACGGTTCAAAGGTGACATCAAAATAGTTCTTTTCTACTCTTGCACTACTTCTGGGCGATACCCACAATTTAATTGGGTCTGTTGTAAGTTTCGTGAAATGTATACCACTTGCTAAAACAATCACAAATGACACACTGAGAAATATAATCATCCACGGGTACGATGCACAAATGACACCCCACTTCATAAAGAAACGTTCAAGTAATCCATACACTTTACCTCCAACTCTGCTTGCTATCTGTGTGCTACTCGACTGTGTGGAACGATTTTTGCTTTGCATAAGGGGAGTGCGTTCATTTGGTACCTCATTTTCGTGACCAGTGGATTGATCTGTGCAGCAGCAGTGCTTGCAAGACACAACAGACAAAAATGTTAGTGTTCCAAGAGAAAACAACAGGATCATTATAAAAACACCACCATCGAGACCACAAATAGTGAAAGGTTGTACAGGAGGTGGTATGGGAGGTGGTGCAGGACAACTGTCTGTGCAATCAATACAACTGCAAGCAGTAGTATTCACATCAAAACTTTCATTACATCGTGTGAATCCAGGATCCAAAGGAATAAACCCAGACTCGTTGCTGGTGGAATACTTAATGAGGAACGGAGCCACTGGATTCAAAGTTGGGTCCCCCATGTACTGGAACCATTTCTGGGCGTCACAACGTGATGCACCATATTCACCACACATGATATCAAGCGCGCGCTCACCAGTCGAAGGAACTGACACATGAGAACAGGAATTAAAAATTCCATTTAAGTACGTGTTCGTTACAAATACTTCTATGGCAGTGATGTAAGTCACGTTCCCATCTTTTTCTGTCTGCAGTATCTTCACAAATTCATTTTGATTCGGGGCACAAGTAAACTCACAGAGAATAGTTGCAAAGTTCATCATGCAGGAAGGACATCGCTTCAAGAGATTGCTAGCTATTTGGATACTAGCATCTAAATTCTCCAACTGACTGACACTACAGCACGTCGCATACGATGTGGAATTTAACCTGTGCAGAAAAGAAGGGCACCACTTTTGGAGCAATTTTGTGCCTGTTTCGTTCAGTGGTTTGGCTGTTCCATTGTAAGGACAATTCTGTGCGAATTCGGTGACATGGCACTGGTCGTACCACACGCAGTGATTACTTGAAAATACAAAAGTCGAAGTCCAGATATACAAAAACACTACGCCGCAACTG